>NC_064619.1:743431069-743733492 GCF_023898315.1 Schistocerca nitens | reverse complement strand
CGTGTGTTCGAGCAATGTTTGGACTGTTACGAAATAGTTTCAGAAGTGGAGGCGGGAATCGCCCGCTCCTTTACCCACGTAATGGCATTATAATTATTTGGCGGCAGGAAAATATGTGTCCCCCGGGTCTAGGAACATTCGCGATTCGATCCCATCAGGTGGCACATGATGAAGCAGGCAGTCTACATCTACATCTACATCTACATTTATACTCCGCAAGCGACCCAACGGTCTGTGGCGGAGGGCACATTACGTGCCACTGTCATTACCTCCCCTTTTTGTTCCAGTCTCGTATCGTTCGCGGGAAGAACGACTGTCTGAAAGCCTCCGTGCGCGCTCGAATCTCTCTAATTTTACATTCGTGATCTCCTCGGGAGGTATAAGTAGGGCGAAACAATATATTCGATACCTCATCCAGAAACGCACCCTCTCGAAACCTGGCGAGCAAGCTACACCGCGATGCAGAGCGCCTTTCTTGCAGAGTCTGCCACTTGAGTTTGCTAAACATCTTCGTAACGCTATCACGGTTACCAAATAACCCTGTGACGAAACGCGCCACTCTTCTTTGGATCTTCTCTATCTCCTCCGTCAACCCGATCTGGTACGGATCCCACACTGATGAGCAATACTCAAGTATAGGTCGAACGATTGTTTTGTAAGCCACCTCCTTTGTTGATGGACTACATTTTCTAAGGACTCTCCCAATGAATCTCAACCTGGTACCCGCCTTACCAACAATTAATTTTAAATGATCATTCCTCTTCAAATCGTTCCGCACGCATACTCCCAGATATTTTACAGAAGTAACTGCTACCAGCGTTTGTTCCGCTATCGTATAATCATACAATAAAGAATCCTTCTTTCTATGTATTCGCAATACATTGCATTTGTCTATGTTAAGGGTCAGTTGCCACTCCCTGCACCAAGTGCCTATCCGCTTCAGATCTTCCTGCATTTCGCTACAATTTTCTAATGCTGCAACTTCTCTTTATACTACAGCATCGTCCGTGAAAAGCCGCATGGAACTTCCGACACTATTTATTAGGTCATTTATATATATTGTGAAAAGCAATGGTCCCATAACACTCCCCTGTGGTACGCCAGAGGTTACTTTAACGTCTGTAGACGTCTCTCCATTGGTAACAACATGCTGTGTTCTGTTTGCTAAAAACTCTTCAATCCAGCCACACAGCTGGTCTGATATTCCGTAGGCTCTTACTTTGTTTATCAGGCGACAGTGCGGAACTGTATCGAACGCCTTCCGGAAGTCAAGGAAAATGGCATCTACCTGGCAGCCTGTATCTAATATTTTCTGGGTCTCATGAACAAATAAAGCGAGTTGGGTCTCACACGATCGCTGTTTTCGGAATCACTGTTGATTCCTACAGAGTAGAGTCTGGGTTTCCAAAAACGACATGATACGCTAGCAAAAAACATGTTCTAAAATTCTACAACAGATCGACGTCAGAGATATAGGTCTATAGTTTTTCGCATCTGCTCGACGACCCTTCTTGAAGACTGGAACTACCTGTGCTCTTTTCCAATCATTCGGAACCTTCTGTTCCTCTAGAGACTTGCGGTACACGGCTGTTAGAAGGGGGGCAAGTTCTTTCGCGTACTCTGTGTAGAATCGAATTGGTATCCCGTCAGATATTTGCTGCACGAATCGCTGTAAGACAGGTGAGACATGATCCAGCTGGCAGACGCAGCTGGTGAGACAGACGCAGGCAGGACCTCAGGCAAGCTGCGTGTTAGGGATGTGCTCCATCCGGTCCACTTTTATCTTATAGTATTCATATACAAGGCAGCAGCTCACATACAGATATTGACGAGTCCGAGGCCACAGTCCTATGAAGACAGTAAGAGTCTCTGCAGACTTTAAACATGGAGCCATCTGTAAGATAGCAGCCAAGAGCCGCTTGAAGGTTGCGCACAATCGGTGTCTGCAGAGGGAGCAGTTAAGTGATGCAGACCAACGTTGATGCTACATAACGATTGAGGAAATAACGTCGGGGAAGTCTGTCCTAGTGGCACAGGAGATTCTGACGGATGTCATTTCGGACGATGTGTAACAAGCCACAGAAATTCGTTGCTAACGTGCGTGTGATGGTGGGGGTAAAGGTAATGTCCAAAATATCAGAAAGTCCATACTAGCGGCAGGGCTGTCACCTCACGTTCCTGCAGCGATTGTCCAGCGTATGTCACAGAAGATTTGGCCATGTTCATTGCAGTGCCTGCGGCAGCTCCATAATACATAACCAATTCGAGGACTGCTAGAATCTCAAAGTGGATGAGGAATAAGTTGTCTTAAAGATATGCCCAGGAACAAAAGGTGTGTAGGAGAAGGGTGAGTCCGAAAATCTTTGCCGACAGCCCCAAACGAGGGGCTCCAGGACAGTAGCACAAAGGATTGTAGAGAGGATGTACTTTTGCCGAATTGAGTGGCGGATGGATACTGGCCTTGACAAACGTCTGCCACTTGTACTCATGAGCTGGCACCATGTAAAGTTGCTGAAGGACGTCAATCAAGGGAGGAGGAATGCCCATGCCGTCTGTCACTGGAAACAGAAAATGATGCCACACTTTATCAATGGCACTATCGAAATGTATAGAGAAGACCGCTGTGTGGAATTTGCAGGTTGGCGCCATTGCAGTTAAGTCACAGCATTCGACTGTGGCAGTCTGTCTGTTCACCTGCCACCCAGGCGTCGTCTGCTCTAGAGAAAGAACGTAAGGGAGTATCATTCGGAGATGCATTGCCAGTAAGAGCGCAAAGATCTCGTAATCTGCGTAGAGTAGGGTAATCAGTCGATAGTTCATGACCGTTGAACTGTGGGATGTCTTTTGCATCGGAATGACAAAGGTGGATGGGACTTTTTGACCAGATGTCATCAGTTCCTGCAATATAGTCGTCCACCACGATGCTATGAGCCCTCAGAAGGCCTCATAAAACTCTATTGATAAATCATCAATGTCGTCGATTTTGTCGCGTGTCACCACCACTGTTAAAGTACACACTTTTGTGTGGTTGAGGACGCATGTAACGTATTGCTAGTCGTGTCCACCGTTGTCAGCGTCCTCTTCGTTATAAGTGGTTTGATGAGTATATTAACGATGTCAGTCTGATTGATGACCTGCAGGTCACATGGTGTGACCGGAGCGTCGATGAGCTGGCGACCACACCATAGTTCATTGGAGAGTATGTGATGCGTGGAGGGAATTTCAAGTCCCACCTGGTCGCAGCATCGGGTCGGTATCACGATCCCCAGTAGTTTGCGACATCGTAGTGCAATTATCGTCACCTTAGCTCCGTGCCTTTCCATCTAGTTGTCTGGAGGTGGCAGCTCGGCATCCAGACCTTGGAGGATTACAGTAGAAGTGGACGATGTTGTGATGTCATTCAGCCTAGTCCTTTCTGTACTACATCAGTGCCCTCTGGATCACTGGTTTCGTGGAGTCCATTCACGGTGTCAAGACTGAGGCATAGTTGGAACGGTACCACTCACAGGCTGCCCAAATGTCGCTGACTTGCTGATGACAAGCATTGAGTTTAATACTAAAATGTAGACTTTCACGGCCGGAAATATCATGTCCATTATAATTATCCGGGCTGTTATGCCGTGGTCGATTGATGAATTCTGTGTCGATTCCCAACGTTTCGTCTCCGACTGCGGGAGACATCTTCAAGGGGGTCCGTAGCTCGATGGAAGGTCCAACACACCCACTGGCTCGCTACTGACTGCCGCTAAATTCCGTGTCCGCGAGCTCTCACGCCGCGGCGTGACGTCACGTGTTTTGAAAACGTCAGTGCAATTGAGTTCCATTGAGTTTCCAAGGCACATGCCTGCACCATACTGATTGGAGAAGAACCATGTACGTGTATGTGCAATGGGCAGAAAAGCCAGTGGCCAGCGTTCAGCGTCCTGTATTGCAGATATAAAATCCCATGAGCAAGAGGCCCTGCACCACTGAACGTAGTAACTGGCATGTAGAATAGTGTGGAGCCTGATCTTTTGGGAGCACAATACGGTTAAAATCACCTCGTAGCAGGCAGTGTTTGTCTCGCCATGAAAACAGGAGAGCGCTCTCTTCACCATAAAATTGGGCCCTTTCATGTTGTTGGGCTGTGCTGATTGGGTGTAGGCATCAATTGAAGCCGGCCGGGGTGGCCGAACGGTTCTAGGCGCTGCAGTCAGGAACGACGTGACAGCTACGGTCGCAGGTTTGAATCCTGCCTCGGGCATGGATGTGTGTGATGTCCTTAGTTTAGTTAGGTTTAAGTAGTTCTACGTTCTAGGGGACTGATGACCTCAGCAGTTAAGTCCCACAGTGCTCAGAGCCATTTGAGCCATCAAGTGAAGTGCATCCCCACGGCAACGAGTGCTATAGCCCTAGCTTATGCTAGGGTGACATCAGCAACGAGAATCCCTTCACAAATGTGGATGGCTAGTCCTTGGCCATGGGACCAGCTGTGGAGGTGTGGGTGGTAAGCGTTTTGTATCTGGCAGACTGGCCATGTGAACTTCTTGCGGGAGGGTGAAATCTGTGTCACGAGCCCAGAGCATTTCCCTCAAAAGTTGGATTTTCAGCAGTGAACTGATATTGCTGGGGTTGACCATTGCTATCTGATAGACCTGGTGGTTTACAACTGGAGGCAACTCTGCCAAGGCGTCAGTAGAAAGATGTGGACGTCATGGTACAACGTCATTCCACTCGCCCCCTAGGGTTTCGGAGACAGTACGATCAGTGGAGGGGCATCGACGTCGCAAATCCTAATATTCGGTTTTGCCCTTCTACCTCCTTTTCGTCCATGTCATAGAGGTGGGCGCTGGTGTATGTCTTCATGGTTTTCTCAAGATTGAGCAGTGGTTTGTGATGTGCTATTGGCAGAGCTAAATCCTTTAAATAGTTCGGTGTTCTTACAGTGCTGTGGGGGGACAGGCGCAGTCACACTGGCAGACGTCGCCACACTCACATCGTCTACTTGTGCGTTGGCGGTTTCACGGATTCTCAGCGGCCTCGTCTTCAGCCTGTAACATCTCCTCTTGAGAGGAAGGCCGCCTTAGGAAGGTTGAGCGAGTCGATCTCCACCTTGTTTCCGAGGGTCGGAACGGTGATCGGCAGTGTTGGCAACGTCGGAACGGGGTCGACGGCCAGCCGAGGCGCAGACCTGTCCATAGTGCTACGGTCTTGCTCAGCTGCACCGTTCAGGCGCTGATGCGACGAGGCAGGGAAGCGAGAACACAGGCGTAGGTCACCACGTGGATGCCCCGTCGGCGGCTTGAGGGTGGGTAATACACCTTTGTGGCGCGTAGGAAACGCGTATCGTACGCATGCCTAAGAGTATTTAGTTGACAGTGACCTCCCCGACATTGACCTCAGCACGACATAAGCGGAGTCCCTGTTTGGTCTTACGTAGAATGATTTCGCACGCAGCATATTTGTCAATTTTAATAGACACAGTGCTGTTCACGATCAACAAAGTGGTTCTACGACGACAGTCAGCGGCAACTTTGGTTCATTTCTCAGAAAACGCTCCACGTCGAACGCCATGGGTAGGGAGTAGTGTTGCAGAAAGCAAATCGGAGTGTACGTTTTCGGTAACGATTCGCATGTGTCGCAGACGTTAAGCCGGCGCACAAGTGACGGCCGTCAGAATGTACACAAGGCGAGCTCTCGTTCCGCACATTGGCGCCCTTCAAAGGCAGAATACACCACTCAGCTGAGGGGGTGGACGTGCTTGTGAAATGTCTTCAAACAATTCCTTTTGATACGAAGCACCAAACCAGTCGTCTAACCATGACGGGAAAGTCTACATCATCGCTTTTCACGCAGATACTGGCCAGTGGCCAAAAGTGTCATGTCAGATATCATTCTCTGGTAGAGGGGCTCCTGTTTATTTGTTCTTCTGGACTTGTCCATCCAGCAGTCAAAGGTAGGATTCGTCTTTCCCGAAAAGATAATTTCAATTGTAATGTCACAGATAAGAATTCGCTAACACATTTTCTTAACAACTTATCTTCAACAGCCCTGTTTTCCGTTTATAGGCAGTTTTCATAGTACAATAAAAAACAGCGCCACAAAATCGAATGTAACTGTGTTACAGCAGTAACTGATGCTCACATAACCTTAGAAGATGTGTGATAAAGATGCAAACTACTCGGAAACTTATCAGCATAGACAATAGAATATCGAGAGCTTAAATGATGCATGCAAGCACTAATACCTAAACAAGGACGAAACTTTCAACATGTTTCCGAAAACAGTGTGAGCAACTTTGCCCAATAAAGGGTTAAGTTAACATGACTAAGATCAAAAGTGACAGCTCATCAGAACAATAAAGGAATAGAAGCCAAAGTCAAGATGGAGTCAATGTAATTGAAGAAATTTGTTCCAGTCGATACAAAGTAAGAATAGAACGGATAATCAAAGCCAGGAAGAGAGGTTGAAAGGGGAACTCTTTGCTGAACTATCATGGAAATTCTTCTTGGATCTTCTGGTGTTTTCTAGCTACATTTTGCTATTAAAGGAAAACGACGTTACTAAGGAAATATCTGTACGCTACAAGAGAATCGTAAACAAACTGTCCTCTAATGCACCGTTTAGTATCTCGCAGGGTCCTTAGGACACTAAATAATCACGAATGTGACGTAATTTTTTAATTACTGTCGATTTCTAAGGCACGACATACACTCCCTTATTTCGAGAATTATGCTACAAATCAATGGAAAAGTTAGTGTTCGCACTCATCCAATATCGTATTCAGAAGTGAAGCTTGCTGGCCGTCTGGGGCGTAGCTATCTCTGGCCGTAACAAAAACGAGATAGACTGTTATGTTACTGTGGTTCCACTACACTCGTCGTTTCCGACCATATAAAAGTTTCATATTTTTTCGTTTACGTCCTCATCGGTATACGGCATGTCTAGTTTCCTTAGGCGCACAGTATTTATCCTACAAAGACGTCAGATTTTTCATGTGAGAGAACCGCAGTCTAGTGAATGTGGGGGGCAGTACGTCAGGTGGAGCGGTGCGCGCCGCCCCGCCAGTCACACTCGCTCCAGAAACGTCTTATCCGCAGTCTCGGCGTCTCCGCACGCAAATAAGTCGTAAGCAACCGTCCGGGTGCAGGCAGCGCCGCGGCCACGTCCTATTGGCTGCCGCGCTGCAGAGCGGCGGCAAGCCGGCCAATGGACAGCCGGAATGCGGCGGTGGCTGTGGCTGAGTGAGTCAGCGCTGCGCTCGCGTGGCACAAGGTCACCCTCCCCCCCACTGAATCACTGACGGGGCCACCCTGCCAGATTACCCTGCTGGTCATTTCCAGGCGGGAACTGGCCGCTGCTCGACGTGATTACTACACTACTTGCTGGCTACTTACTCATTACTGTCACAAGAAACACTAATTTCACGCACTACTTCGAATGAAAAGCGCTACATCGTCATCTCTGGAGATTATTATTCGCAAGATAACTTCTCAGTTTTCGCTATCTGCGGCGAGATATGGAAACTGCAGACAGGGAAAGCAGTCGTGTTACATCGTGTTCCCTATTTTGAATAGCAACTTCCAGAACAGATCTGTCACTCTACTAAATAACCGCAATACAGTGTGTCTGTAAAGTGATATCGCAGAAGTGAGACAAGACATTAATGTGGAGTAGAAATCAGTAAAGGGCTAAGTACCAAAACACTGAGTCCGAGTGATTGTTTTCTTTTTTTTTTTTTTTTGACAAAAGTATTTCAATGAAATAATTTCAACAATATTTTTTTTATTAATGTCTAAAATAAGAGTCACACAACAATTGCAAAACTTTTAAAGTTTACTTCCTTTTATCAATGAAAATAAATATTGCATTCCGAAAACAAGAGGACGCGCTAAATGCCACATAGGTGTCAGTAAATACGAGGTAAGTACCAATGAAAGACATTTCATTTATCAGTTCTGTTAATGATAAACATTTTGCGGGTAGACTATCCAGGGATTAAATTATTTTTAATCCTTCTTTTAATTTTATATAGCAAAAAGTAATCCTTATTGATTTACTGTTCGAAAAATATTCTTTTAGCTACTTTCAAATACGACGTGTAGAACGTTTTTCTTTTCAGCTGAAAAGTTGTTTTTACATTGTTATGACGGTTAAACAAAGTTCTTTAATAAGTCAGTGGTAATCCCTTTCTTGAAAATCTTGTAGGTGCTCCAGTCTTCTAATCGTGTTAAACATTGGTCTCATTTTGACGAAACGTGTTTGCAATTTTTTCACTTGAATCCAACGTCATTTGGAAATATTTTCGTTGTGTTAGTATGTGTATTGGCTGTTTTTTTTAATAAAACAGTCCTCTGGCTGGAGCATAGTAACCACAAGCCGATTGTTAGATGTCGCATTCTCCATAGGTTTTTCAAGACACACTGAAATTCTTCTACCTGTAACGTTTTTCAGTCTGGCCATAGTCTCTGTTACGTGCTGCACGTAGTTACAAGGCTTTGAGGCACTTAGCCCGCTTTAGCACCCCAAGTGGGCCAGCACATACCACCCACACTGTCTTTTGGGACTCAAACACACACTGCTAGAAACGTTTGCAGCACTTAGTAAGCTTTTCAGGTTGTTCGCAATGGCACATAGCTTGGGTTTTAGGACAGTCGTTAGCGGCTGTGCCTGCGGCTCTGCGCCAACCGCCGCTGTCAGCTGGCAGCTGGTTTGCGCCAAACAGCGCGACCGGCTCACTTCAGAGTTGGCTGCCGCAGCGCACCTGTCCCCTACCTGGTCCGGCGTGGCTGTACGCGCTTGCCGAGCAGTTGGCCTGACCTCGCTTCTGTACCACTGTGAGAGGTTCTGCACTGGGTATGCTGTACATTGACCACAGCGAAGCAGTTTCTTCGACTTCTGTACAAATTGTGATCAGTGACCTTGTTGTTTCCCCTCACAATGGCCGACCACCTGCTTTGCGCCAGACAGTGCGACCGGCTCGCTGCCACATTGTGCCTGTCGCCTGTCCAGCCCAGCGTGGCTGCACGCACCGGCTGAACACCTGGTCTGACGTGCTTTCTGCACCGTGGCACGCGTATCTGCACTGGCGACGCCTCGCACTGACCGCAACGAAGCACTTTCTTCGACTACTGTACGAATTCTGATGAGTAAACTTGTTGTTTTCTCTTACGACTGCCAACCACGTTGCTTGCGCCAGACATTGCGACCGGCTCACTTGGGAGGAGTCCACCGTAGCGCACCCGTCGCCCATCCAGCCCGGCGCTACTGTTGCTGTGGTATCGATAGCTAGGATGCCACAACGTAGGTGCACTCTGCTAGGTTGGCACTACTACGAGACACCGACGAGAGCGCCCTCAGCAGGTACTGTCGATGCCTACGAGCTCCGCGACTGCTTCAGCCCATTTCATCAGGTGAAGCCAGCCAGGACACTTCGCTTCAGCATCGCAACTACGTACAAAGTTATGTAATCGTTTATCACCTTTTTTTTGCAGCAGTAAACCATTTTCTTGCAGTACCGACCTGTATTACCTTTTCCCGTTCCTACCCACGCGCCGCCTCCCAGGCGGGATACAAAAGTTTCGCTGGCCGGAGTGGCCGTGCGGTTCTAAGCGCGTCAGTTTGGAACCGCGTGACCGCTACGGTCGCAGGTTCGAATCCTGCCTCGGGCATGGATATGTGTGATGTCCTTAGTTTGGTTAGGTGTAAATAGTTCTTAGTTCTAGGGGACTCATGACCTCAGCAGTGAAGTCCCATAGTGCTCAGAGCCATTTGAACCATTTGAACAAAAGTTTCTGCCTACCGAACAGCCAGCCTCACCCGCCTTCTGCACCACAGAATGCATGTCTGCACTGGCGATGCTATGCACCGAGTGAAGCGAGACAGTTTCTTCGACTTCTGTATAAATCCTGATCAGTAAATTTGTTGTTTTCCTTCACTGCCTGTATGATTCCACGATGGCTGGCCGCCTGGATTCATGTACTTGCTGCACTGGAAACCTGTGTGCAACGCATTTGCAAGGTCGATAAAAACTCGAGCCGTCCTGTCCATACTACAAAGCGCACCGTATAGTGTATCTGGAAATCTCTCTTGATGGCAAAAGTGGCCATGAAAAGTTGACTGCCTGGATTCCAGCTCCAGTTTAAATCCAGCACAAAATTTCAAATCAGCGAACAATTCGTTGTATTAGTCGATCATATTCCGTTCTAAAGTGATGATACCCCAAATCTACAATCTGCCTAACGAATGGAGTGGAGTGCTTCCCATCTCTGGCTGCACACGATAACAGATCATTCGTAGGTGTAACAGGTGGTATTTATGTCCACTCAACACAACCTATCTTGAGAGATCCATCTCTCCTGCGTACACTAAGCGGCACAGTGTCAGGCTAGGACGTGCTCTAATCCTGGTCAACACTGTGACTAATCCAGTCCACGTACTGTTTTTATAGACTGTTCCAGCCTTGGCTTCATGCTGTGGGACTGGTCACGTGACAACCAGACTCTCGTTGGTGCCACGGTGGAGGCTTTCGTTGTGTCAGCTCTAAGCACTTCGGGGTGGCCGGGCGGTTCTAGGCGCTTCTGTCTGGAACCGCGCGACCGCTACGATCGCAGGTTCGACTCCTGCCTCGGGAATGGATGTGTGTGATGTCCTTAGGTTAGTTAGTTTTAAGTAGTTCTAAGTTCTAGGGGACTGATGACCTCCGATGTTAAGACCCATAGTGCTCAGAGCCATTTGAACCATCTAAGCATTTCAGCTTCTGAACGAGAAATCTGGTGACAACTTGTGTTCACTTGGACACAAATTACGGATGCCATTTTGAAAATCAGTGGCGCAATAACTTACAGAAATGGATCTGTGTATTCGACGATGCATTGTGTCTTTATAGCTTAGCTGGTGCGTAAATTGTTCACGAAGGGAATGCTACTTCTTCGAATCCTAGTTGAATTCCTACTGTTTTAACTAAAATTTTAAACTGGTTGTAGTAATGGAATTCCTTTCAATTTTTACCCTAACATTGTGGTATCGTCTGAAGTTCGCTGTGTCACACCAAAGTCAGCAACGCGAGTCGCTACTGGAGACATTAGGGATGTCTGACTGCAGAGAACAGTGCTGAACGGTGGAGACTAAACAAAACACTCCGTCTCTCTCAGCGTAGCAGCGCCCTCACACAGAGGCCAATTTAGAGCCGAGTGTAGAAGTGCTTTTGCCTAAGTTCATGACCTCTGCTAATGCAGTCAACATCATCGAGTAGGACTTAAGACGTATTCATGTCTTAGATGAAAATATAATTTTGTAAATGTTGAACATTGTACTTCGTGAGAAGAATTTTAATTTTATGTATCAAGTGATACTGTAATAACCAATTGCAGTAGTAAGTTATCAGTCACTCATGAGCAAGAGGATTTTATTTTATCAATCACTCATGTGGAGGAAGATTGTATCAACTTACGTAAACCTTCTTATCACTCATGTAATAAAGTGAATTAATTGTGTGTATTTCAGATTAGCCATCTCCCAGAGAAATCAAAGAACTCACAATTATATCTAGGTGATTGTAGTTTTGCCCGATAATAATTGAAATATACACCAAATTTTCAAACATGGGTATGTCGTAATGCAATCTGCCTGGAAAAACTCTTTACTGATGATAGCACAATAGTGGTTCCTGTGAAATATTCCCCTAGGGAACAAATTAAAATAGTAAGCACACATACACCCCAACAAAGGAATTAAAATGTAATTAGTCATTTAATACACTGAGCTCGTGCAGAGCTAATGTGCGTGTAATCTGTACTGTTACTGGATTGAAATCTTAATGAAGAATGAACTGTTGTACTAAAAATCAGTTCAATCTTCTCCCGAGCATCGTGAGTCATCGCACCTGAAGGCTCTAAAACAGTAACAAGGAACATCTTGAGTGCGAGGAAACAGAAGGGAAATGATGTTTACGGCATTAGACGCCCCACAGATTGTCTACCATACAACCAAAATATTGGCTGCTAATGGCAGCAGGTGGTGGGCATCCGATGGTGAGCACATCGCGAGGCTACAGAGTGTAGTTCAACTGCTTGGTTGACCAGGAACACGCAACGGTGATACAGTACTGGTGGTGTTGATATGAAGCAGGGCAGTGGCAAAGATAAGCATGCAAACATTGCATTATATCTACAACAACAGTTGCCGCAGTTGACATTTCGTCAGAGATGAACCCAAGGAATTTCGAAGAGTGAGAAAGAAGTGCTAGAAGAAATATTAGCGTTTCTGCAAAGTGAGTCAGCGAAACGTGTGGTGTCGTATACGTTCCACTGTGGAGGCAACGTACATGAGGAGTGCAATGGTGACGATACATGTTCAGGAAGTGAAACTGATTACTGAAACAGGTGCCGACGCGTGTAGTTCATCATTCTTATCGGTCAGGGAGCCGCAAATCCTATCTTCAGTGAAACGTACTTAAGGGATGTCGTCCAGAGAACGGGTACTAACCATAATGCATGGAAGATGAAAAGTGAAAAATCAGTTATGGACAGGTCTCGAATAAGTCCGCAACAATATGACAGTGTAGTTCATTAGGAAAACTACGAATATTCCGGGGAGGAAAAGACACACTTGTTACAAAAACTGACATTTGCGCGTTTCAAGGATGCTCGATACAATTTACAGGAAGTGCATGAGAGTGGCCTGATCCGTTATGCACATCAGTAGGCACGGCACATAGATTACAGTGACTTGAAATAAAGCAGTCGACGGTTGTGTAACTTCAAACAGCGCTACAGAAATGGAAGACGTAAGATAAAAAAATTTCACACAAAGTGTCAACTTGACGATGCAAGCTGTGGAATCGGCCCAAAAATTTGTAGATTAGATGAAATAAACTTATCCCATCGTTCAGCAAGGAATTTGTTTTCAACTCTTACCAGTCGGGAATTGAGAAAGAAATGCATATGAATGGAACCCTGGAAATTAGAGGTACCAAGAGATTCAAATGGTTCAAATGGCTCTGAGCACTATGGGACTTAAAACCTGAGGTCATCAGTAGCCTTGAACTTAGAACTACTTAAACCTAAATAACCTAAGGACATCACACACATCCACGTCCGAGGCAAGATGCGAACCTGTGACCGTAGCGGTCGCGCGGTTCCAGACTGAAGTGCCTATAACCACTCGGCCACACCGGATGGCGGTACCAAGAGAGGATCAGCTAATATCGGTGCCTCAACCCTTAAAAATATAATTACGCCTACTGTTAATTTGGATGGTAAATTTGGTGGAGAGTTAGTTATTACACTGTGAGAACCTGGAGGTGCTGTGCCACCTCCGATTTTTCGCTTATGCGTGATCTTGCAAGGCCAGTGGAGAATATTTACGCCACAACAAGTAACAGAGAAAAATGGGCGTAAGAGAACTACAGCTATGATAAGTACACTGCTTTTGGCCAACATCTGATACAAAGAACTTGTTTTTGCTTGATTCCTAGACTGAGTATAAAAATCATAATCCTTTACAGCAAAGTGTCCCACCAGAAGAGTGTGTGTTACTGCACCTCATAAAACCTGTAAATACCGGACAAACTGAGCCTCTGGGTGTTTGGTTTTTACGTTTCTATGAAATAAAAGCACCAGATCGACATTTCACGTAATCGGCATTATAACTCGAATCTCTAGAGCGCCCATTTTTGTTACAGGCGTCTGATTGTGAATTATAGTTCATACTAGGGCAAGTAAAAGGAAACCATTGTTATTATCTGTTTCGATGAAAGCATGAAAAAACCATCTGGGGATGAATTATGAAAAACTGGAAACTTGGAAACCGGTCACTGTACTGGCCGGTTGCTGTACACCATCAAAAATCTATTATTATCAAGGTTTTGTAACATTGGCAATCACAGCAGCTCCCAGTCGTCTCAGAATGGATAAGGACTATATGGTATCCAGAGGAATCGTGTACCACCTGAAAACTCAAATTATGGATAAAGAGATGTAAGGTAAAAGAATAGGGCCCTAGTACCATCATTTGTCATTACGTAGTACAATCGTATTGATATAAGTACCTCTGAAACAAGTTGGCCTTTGGCAATCACAATTTCAGTTAATTCCAACACAGACTGAGTAAGATATAAGAGCTCAATAACAGGGTTATAACAACAGGTAGGCCTTGATTAATAAGGGTCTCAGCTGACCCAAATTTTGAAATAGCTCTTAATTTAATCAAAATAGAACGCGCAAGCCTTCAGTCAAGTAAAATTACCAAATAGTAAACAGGCAGCCCTTCAATAATAACAGCTTCAGTTAAGTATAATTACCAAATATCAACAGGTAGGCCCTCAAAAATAAAAGCTTCCGTTAAGTAAGACTACCAAACAGAAAACAGGTAGGCCTTTATGAATAACTGCTTCAGTTAAGTAGCCAAGAGTCTCAATTACCTCCTCACAAGGGGTGCACCAGAAGACTCATGCGCTAGGAGCACAAATCTACACCAAACAGGAGAGCCAAGAAATGTTACAACAGGAGGACCGGCCTTCCAAGGCCCTTTTCGTTGGATACAGGCCGGCAAAAGGAATATTAACACATCAAGGCTTTTACTTGAAACCAACAATAACTAACCAAACGGTCACAGTGTCACTGCAAGATACCATCTCTACAATGACGGCGAAATGCCCGAAACAAAACTAGGCTGTCAAACCCAATTACATTGGCTCAGCAATTGCAAACTTGGGGACCCAGGCGACTCCTACGCCAATATAATTAACGCAGTGATGACGTCTGCAATGCCCGAAGTTATCTCGTAACCGACACCCGCCCATATTACAAGAAAAAGGTGTTCGAAGACGTTTGGCAGTGAAGTCGGATAAAAGGCAATCATTTAGGTACTGCGTGACGATGGCGTGGTTTCGCCACAGCATAGAAGAAAAACATTGTCGCTCCAACTCAGGAAACACCATCGGCTCACACAGTTTGTGATATCCTTTTGACAAACAACCAACGCCAGTATCGACACAGAAAAAGTAAACAACACCCCACTATTCAAGGAAAGAACTGATGGTGAGATTTATCAGATAAGCAATCGCAATGATAGCAATAGACCTGTAGGTATCAATAAGGAGATAACAGTTAAGATCTCGAAACTCAAACCTTAACTGAAGTCCACGAATCTATGCTGAAGCTTTCCTGTTCAAAAGGTAGCCAAGAATTTAGCACAGCTCCCTCATCGGTATCCCACGTCCCAGCTCCCATGAAGACGGTACTCGAAGTCAGCCATGGATTCAAAGCGGCCGACTAATGTGCCCAGAATCCACTCGCCGCACTTCCTGCTATCCTTTCATGTTGACTTTTAATCCCACTCTTGAGCTTTTATTTTATTTCCGCCATTGCTTCTTCGACATATGGGCTGGACAGCAGAGCCGAGAGCCCAGATCATTGTCTTACATCCTTTGTAATCCGTATTCTTGGTCTTCCACTCCCATTGTTCTCTTTTGGCTCTTGTACATATTGTATAATACCCGTCTCTCCCTATAGCTTACTCCTATTTTTTTCAGAATTTCGAAAGTCTTGTACAAATTATCGAGCGCTTTTTCCAGGTCTACAAACCCAATGACCATACTTTTCTTTTCCTTCAGTCTTGCTTTCATTATCAGTCGTAACATCAGAACTGCCTGTCTGAAGCCTTTACCTTTCCTAAGGTCAAAGTGATCGTCATCTAACAGATCTTCAATTTTCTTTTCCATACTTCTGTGTTATTCGTGTCAGAAAATTATATGTGTGAGCTATGAAACTGATTGTGCCCTAATTCTCACACTTGTCGGCTCTTGCTATCTTCGGACTTGTGTGAATGACGTTGTTTCTGAAAGTCGAATGGTATATCTCCAGGCTCCTGCATTCCACACACCAATGTCTGTACATGTTTTCTTGCAACTTCCCCCAACGATTTTAGAAATTCCGATGGAATTTTCTCCATACCTTCTGCCTTAGTTGATTTTAAGTCTTCGAAAGCTCTTCCAAATTCTGTTTCTAATACTGGATCCCCTACCTCTTCCTTATCGACTTCTGTTTCTTCTTGTCTCAGGTCGTAAGTCAAATACTACCCCTCACAGAGGCTCTCAATGTACTTTTTTCCACATATGAGCTCTCTCTTCTGCGTTTGAAAGTGTGATTCCCAATCCACTGTTAATGTTACCGCCCTTGCTTTTAATTCCACAAAAGGTTGTTTTGACTTTGCTATGTGCTGAGTCAGTCCTTCCAAGAATCATTTCTTTTTCTATTTCTCCGCACTTTAATTTCATTCTTAAGTGAATTTAATTTCTCTAGTCCTGGATTTCCCCGAACGTTTTTCTATGTCCTTCTTTCGTCGATCAACTGAAGTATTTCTTCTGTTACCCAAGTTTTCTTCGCAGTTACCTTCTTTGTACATCCATTTTTCTCTCCATCTTCGTGATTGCTCTTTTTAGAGTTGTCCATTCCTCTTCAACTGAACTGCCTACTGAGCTATTCATTATCGCAGTATCTATAGCCTCACAGAACTTCAAGCGTATGTTTTCATTCCTTAGTATCGAATGTCATATCACCTCCCACACTGATTTGGCAAATACACTTTAAATCCATCTTGTCCTGCTTGAAAGCTCATTATCCGTAACCATCTCCTTTGGAACCCTTAAGTATATCTGCATCAGGTAAAAGACTTCGCAGCTCATATGATGCCCAAAGTAGAAAATACCCTTTTTGGGTTCTGGTTTTCAACAGCTGCAGCGCCAAATATGAACACGCTGTTTTGCTTGACCTTCTCAGGAGGTAGGGTATCACCATTTTTACTGAACGTCTGCTACAATTCACCATCTGTTCCACGTAAAATTTCTTGCAGCAGCTGGTACTTGGATTAAAATAGTGTTTTCGAAAGTACATAAAGGTGTTTGAAGTGAAGGCCTTCAGGGTGGGCTAGCAATCACAAAACAATGTTAGTCTCACGATAGCTGATGGTCCAACTGTGACGCCCCTTATATTATCAAGGAGTAGCGGCCAACTCCTCAGTTTCTTCTTTTCCTTCTTCTTTTTCTCTCTGTTGGAAGTCTCGCTGCAGCACAGTTGGTTACTACGAGATTTTTTGGATAAGGTTGCTTCATCCACACAGCCACGCATTTAAATAATGTGGTACAACAGAATGCAGTACTTTTTTAGAATCAGTGTTCATATAACTTCTTTTTTCCCCGCTCCAGTCCCTGTAGTGATTGAAACTGCATTACAGAATAAGTACTACACTCCATAGTCATTCAGTTATTCAGCTTCGGTTGTGCTGGATGTCAGTTAATAAGGTGCTGCTGTTGGAAGCGAAGTGATGCAGTAGCAGTGTTGCAGTTCTCATAGTGAATTTGAGTAGCGGTAGTGAGTGTATGGTGCAACGTCATGTAACAGATGTGAACTCATAATTCCTCACTATGTCACACAGACTCATTTGGAGGACTACAGGTGCATGGAGAGGCAGATGTTGCTGCTTACAGCATGTCTCGGTGGATGAAATGAAGTAGTGCCTGTAACACTTTCTCTGATATTTATACGAAGCTGAACGACAGCAGGCATCTTCCACACACCCTTGATTACCACACGTTCATTACTCAGTTTTTACTATTATTATCTGATATATCATACAGAACCAACTGCGTACCTGGAGTATTAAAGAACGATGCACTCATTTTAAAGTATGGACTCTGCTTAAGCACTATGACTTGCATGCTATATACCAGGTTGATATCCCACCGCCAGTTGAAGGTACACTAGGCTGGATGACTAATAGTGCATGATAATGCCCGTAACATTTTTTTGTTGTTGTTGAGTGCTCACGACACCCAAGTAGAAAACTAATTTTTTGTTTGTAGTAACTTATTGCTTTACCAACAGAGCTATTGTACCTGAGAATACATTGTGGCTATTACTTGACTGTTAAAGCACCCTCCAATATGTACCTATCTCAGTTCCTGCTCCCTGTTTGAAGAGGACGATGAAAAAATTCGAGTACACACATACACACACACACACACACACACACACACACACACACACACACACACACATATATATATATATATATATATATATATATATATATATATATATATAATGTGTGTGGTGTGTGTGTGCGTGTGTGTGTGTGTACTCTAGTATTTTTTTCTCTATCAGCCTTACAAAAACGTGGGTGAACAAAAAATATCACTAAATTATCGTAATTTATTCTTCATTTACAGACTTAGTTTTTTAATAATATTTCACAAACAGAAACATCTTGTACACAAATTATAAGAAGTACAGTGGCGTATTTTCTTATAGGACTGACATAAATTATTTATTTGTGGCCCATGTGCTCCATAGGCACTGGATGCACACCGAAGTTCCAAATAAAAACTTTTTATGAAGCTCTGACAGGATCACATCAATGTCTCATTCTATCTGCGGCTATCGATACAGCTTTGTCCATGTTGCTGTAACTGATCATCATCATAAATGCTGTACTTACAATCAAATGAAACCCTCTTCTTCTTATTGTTGTCGCTGCTGGATCCTCAGAATGCTGAGACCCAGTTGTACTCCTTGTATCACACTGGACCCATTACGATGCCAACGCCAGGGGTGGGGGGGGGGGGCAGAAACGAACGCTACTGGCTGTGACATCATCGAGGCGGGTGTTTACAAGGGGATGAGTCTCCAGGAAAAGCACCTTCAAGAGGCGATAGATTTGGAGCCTCCCCTCCCCAACGATCACAGATCTCAATTAAACTCGATGGCAAGATCAAAGTGAAGAAAATTAAAATCCCATCAGTACATATAACTTATTTGACCTTAATTGGCCTTAATTGATTTAACTTATCCTGAAACCTCAATGGTACCCTAATAATAGATAATTACGACAGTATACGGATACTCTGAATCAACAAAGCACAAACTGTCTGCGCACTCCTCAGTTCCGGCAGATGATTGTATACTGACTACTTCAAAAGCGGTAGTCACCCTCTTTCTACGACTTTTGTCTGCCAGTCTGGTTTCTGAAGTCGTAAGTCACCATCGACAAGTTGATCAAACTGCGTCACGAAACGATCTATTAATTTCAAGTAATTTATATGAACGAGGTCTTGCTGAAAAGTAATTCCTCCGGATTGTTTATCCTTTTCTCAATATCGTTTTAGGTATTACATGTAATGCATACTACCTGGTCCTCTTTCCCGCTTTTTTGAAGCAAGTGACAACCTTCTGCCACAAGAGGGTTCCGAAATGTACCGTGTAACGTGGCGGTGTGTACCGTAACTACGTCGGTGCGTGAGAGACCCGCAGAAAACTGAAAGCACGAGCTAAACGTCATCCACGCATGGAGTGCCCTCAGTTTCAAAATAACAATGCCAGTTCACACAATACCGCGTCACCTTGCGTTCTCTTTAATCGTCATCCTCCACATTGTTCCGATCTGGCCCCATCAGATTTTCATGCGCCTCCACAACTGTAAGGACACCTTCCAGGACTTCACTTTGATAACGATGAAGCGGTATGGGTAGAGGTGAGGTTGTGGCTCTGTCACCATAGCCAAGCGTTCTACACTCACATTGTCAACAAACTGGTCTTTCTTTGGGCGAAATGTGTCGATCGCTACGGTGACTGTTGTTGTTGTTGTGGTCTTCAGTCCTGAGACTGGTTTGATGCAGCTCTCCGTGCTACTCTATCCTGTGCAAGCTTCTTCATCTCCCAGTACCTACTGCAACCTACATCCTTCTGAATCTGCTTAGTGTATTCATCTCTTGGTCTCCCTCTACCATTTTTACCCTCCACACTGCCCTCCAATGCTAAATTTGTGATCCCTTGATGCCTCAAAACATGCCCTACCAAACAATCCCTTCTTCTAGTCAAGTTGTGCCACAAACTTCTCTTCTCCCCAATCCTATTCAATACCTCCTCATTAGTTACGTGATCTACCCACCTTATCTTCAGCATTCTTCTGTAGCACCACATTTCGAAAGCTTCTATTCTCCTCATGTCCAAACTGGTTATCGTCCATGTTTCACTTCCATTCATGGCTACACTCCATACAAATACTTTCAGAAACGACTTCCTGACACTTAAATCTATACTCGATGTTAACAAATTTCTATTCTTCAGAAACGATTTCCTTGCCATTGCCAGTCTACATTTTATATCCTCTCTACTTCGACCATCATCAGTTATTTTGCTCCCTAAATAGCAAAACTCCTTTACTACTTTAAGTGTCTCATTTCCTAATCTAATCCCCTCAGCATCACCCGATTTAATTAGACTACATTCCATTATCCTCGTTTTGCTTTTGTTGATATTCATCTCATATCCTCCTTTCAAGACACTGTCCATTCCGTTCAACTGCTCTTCCAAGTCTTTTGCTGTCTCTGACAGAATTACAATGTCATCGGCGAACCTAAAAGTTTTTACTTCTTCTCCATGAATTTTAATACCTACTCCGAATTTTTCTTTTGTTTCCGTTACTGCTTGCTCAATATACAGATTGAATAACATCGGGGAGAGGCTACAACCCTGTCTGACTCCTTTCCCAACCACTGCTTCCCTTTCATGCCCCTCGACTCTTATAACTGCCATCTGGTTTCTGTACAAATTGTAAATAGCCTTCCGCTCCCTGTATTTTACCCCTGCCACCTTCTGAATTTGAAAGAGAGTATTCCAGTTAACGTTGTCAAAAGCTTTCTCTAAGTCTACAAATGCTAGAAACGTAGGTTTGCCTTTTCTTAATCTTCCTTCAAAGATAAGTCGTAAGGTTAGTATTGCCTCACGTGTTCCAACATTTCTACGGAATCCAAACTGATCTTCCCCGACGTCCGCTTCTACCAGTTTTTCCATTCGTCTCTAAAGAATTCGTGATAGTATTTTGCAGCTGTGACTTATTAAACTGATAGTTCGGTAATTTTCACATCTGTCAACACCTGCTTTCTTTCGGATTGGAATTATTATATTCTTCTTGAAGTCTGTGGGTATTTCGCCTGTCTCATACATCTTGCTCACCAGATGGTAGAGTTTTGTCATGACTGGCTCTCCCAAGGCCATCAGTAGTTCTAATGGAATGTTGTCTACTCCTGGGGCCTTGTTTCGACTCAGGTCTTTCAGTGCTCTGTCAAACTCTTCACGCAGTATCTTATCTCCCATTTCATCTTCATCTACATCCTCTTCCATTTCAATAATATTGTCCTCAAGTACATCGCCCTTGTATAAACCCTCTATATACTCCTTCCACCTTTCTGCCTTCCCTTCTTTGCTTAGAACTGTTGCCATCTGAGCTCTTGATATTCATACAAGTGGTTCCCTTCTCTCCAAAGGTCTCTTTAATTTTCCTGTAGGCAGTATCTATCTTACCCCTAGTGAGACAAGCCTCTACATCCTTACATTTGTCCTCTAGCCATCCCTGCTTAGCCATTTTGCACTTCCTGTCGATCTCATTTTTGAGACGTTTGTATTCCCTTTTGCCTGCTTCATTTACTGCATTTTTATATTTTCTCCTTTCATCAATTAAATTCAATATTTCTTCTGTTACTCAAGGATGTCTATTAGCCCTCGTCTTTTTACCTACTTGATCCTCTGCTGCCTTCACTAGTTCATCCCTCAGAGTTACCCATTCTTCTTCTACTGTATTTCTATCCCCAATTCTTCTCAATTATTCGCTTATGATCTCCCTGAAACTCTCTACAATCTCTGGTTCTTTCAGTTTATCCAGGTCCCATCTCCTTTAATTCCCACCTTTTTGCAGTTTCTTCAGTTTTAATCTACAGGTCATAACCAACAGATTGTGGTCAGAGTCCACATCTGCCCCTGGAAATGTCTTACAATTTAAGACCTGGTTCCTAAATCTCTGTCTTACCATTATATAATCAATCTGATACCTTTTAGTATCTCCAGGATTCTTCCAGGTATACAACCTTCTTTTATGATTCTTGAACCAAGTGTTAGCTATGATTAAGTTATGCTCTGTGCAAAATTCTACAAGGCGACTTCCTCTTTCATTTCTTCCCCCCAATCCATATTCACCTACTATGTTTCCTTCTCTCCCTTTTCCTACTGACGAATTCCAGTCACCCATGACTATTAAATTTTCGTCTCCCTTCACTACCTGAATAATTTCTTTTATCTCGTCATACATTTCATCAATTTCTTCATCATCTGCAGAGCTAGTTGGCATATAAACTTGTACTACTGTAGTAGGCATGGGCTTTGTGTCTATCTTGGCCACAATAAAGCGTTCACTATGCTGTTTGTAGTAGCTAACTCGCACTCCTATTTTTTTTTATTCATTTTTAAACCTACTCCTGCATTACCCCTATTTGATGTTGTATTTATAACCCTGTAATCACCTGACCAAAAGTGACTATGATGAGAAATAAATAGGAAGAGACAGAGAACAGAGACATGGAATGTTAATAAAGTTTGTTTAATTTAACAAGCTTTCACAGACAGAACGGGGAGACAGTACTTTCCACGACGCCCTCGTAATGTCCATAAATGTCTCTTACGTAATAAAATGGAACGCTACACACGTCCTCTCGATGTTATTGATTATATGGCTACCACTTTCGATAGTTAATTACGCCATCTTCGGGCGTTAACTGGCGCTGAGGGGCATAACGTCAATTATATACAAGATTCCATCAGTGCCCAACATCTATGAAATGATTTATGTAGACTGAAAAACCCGTTTTGTGGCTCCGGCCTTCGAGTACCAATTGACTCAGCAGGTTGATATATGATGGAGACTGATCGTTGGTCACTGATTGAATCGTGTATACCACTGGAGTTAACTCCCTACTAAGGAACCACTACTAAAGCTTTTAAACACGACAGAAACATTCCAATACCTTTTCTCGTGCCATTACAGAGTGGCTATAAAACGCACTTGCCATACCTATGTCCACGGGAAGAGAGTCGATAAAAGACTCGCGGCTAGAGGACCCGGTTAAAGTTGTGGATTGGCTACTGACCTGGGAAGTTCCACATGTTAGCCAACTTAACGGTTTACCCCTGACAGAACGACTTGTCTTGTCGACACAGTGAACGTTTCTGCCCTTGTGCTTACATCTCCCAGCTGGCGAGACTGTACTAGCAGACAACCAATTTCCGTTACCTTCGAGAATCCATCAAACATAACCATGCCTTTTGGGTTCAGAAAATTACAATACAGAGAAATTCTAGTATACAAAATACAGAAGTAATAAATGAAAGCAAATTAATCTTTTTCTTCCTTGTGGCTTACTACTTTTCGATATAGGCCGCCAGAGGTGAGACTTAGTTACATGAAATGGATCTGACGGATCCGTTTAAATACCGGAGACTATTAACACTGGAAGCAAATTGAACTGTTATTAACATACTTTCCAGAATTGAGAACGAACAATGCAACCATCATCACAGTAATCCAAACTGGACTGAAAAACTTAAAGAGGAATGAAAAAATTATCACAGTGATTTTCTTAGGTACCCGACATCAAACAATAGGATAATCCTGAAACTCTTCATGACAAGAAACAAATAATGACAAGAAACCATTGAATATTTTACAGCATTTTGAAATTCTATTTCGCAAATGTATAACGCTTTCATTACGAGTAGTTTTCGTCTCCTGTGCGAAGACAGGAATGATGCAACTCTCCAAGCCACACTATGCTGTGCAAGACTCTTCATCTCCTAGTAACTATTGCAACCTACATCCTTCTAAATCTGCTTACTGTATTCGTTCTTAGCCTCCCTCTACGATTTATGACTCCCCCCCCCCCCCTTCCACAGACACACACTTCCATTCAGCACTAAACTGATGGTCCCTTGATGTCTCAAAATAAGCCATATCAGTCGACCCATTCTTGTAATCAGAATGTGCCAGAATTTTTTTTTTTTGCTCCCAAATTGTATTCATACCTCCTCTTTAGTTATGTAATATACTCATATAATCTTGAGCTTTCTTCTGTAGCGCCATATACCAAAAACTTCTGTTCTCTTCTGTCTAGACTATTTATCGTCCACGTTTGACTTTCATACATGGCTACATTACACACAAATGCTTTCAGAAAAGACTTCCTGACAGCGAAATCTATACTCGATTTTAACAAATCTCTCTTCTTCAGAAAAGCCTTTCTTGCCATTACCGGTGTACATTTTATATGCTCCCTACTTCGGCTATCATCAGTTATTCTGCTGCCCAAATAGCAAAACTCATCTACTACTTTAAATATCTCATTTCCTAAACTAATTCCCTCAGAATCAACTGATTTAATTCGATTACATCCCATTATCCTCATTTTGCTTCTGTCGATGTTCATCTTTTATACTCCTTTCAAGACTGTCCATTCCGTTCAACGGCTCCCCCAAGTTCTTTGCTCTCCCTGACAAAAACACAGTGTCATCGGCAAACCTTATGCTTTCCCTACACTTTAATTCGTGCTCCAAACTTTTATTTTGTTTTCTTTTCTGCTTGCTCAGTGTATAGATTGAATAACATCGGAGATGGGCTACAACCCTGTCTCACTCCCTTGTAAAATGCTGCTTCCCTTTCAAGCCCCTCGTCTCTTATAAATGCCATTTGGTTTCTGTACAAGTTGTTAATAGCCTTTCTATTCCTGTATTTTACCCCCGCTACCTCCAAAATTTCAAAGGGAGTATTCCAGTCAACACTGTCAAAAGCTTTTTCTCTTCTACAAATGCTATAAACTTAACGTTGCCTTTCCTTGACCTTTCTTTTATGAGAAGTCGTAGGGTCAGAACCGCCTCGCGTATTTCTAAATTTTTTTCGACGTAAAGCGAGTAAGAAATTACTTGACTGCGCCTAGTATTTAGAGAGGTTCAGTATACTTGCAGATGACTGTGTAATCTGAAAGGAAATTGTATTTTTAAACACAAAAGCTGATGTTCACTTTCGTTCCCTCGATACAGAACGGCAACTATATGTGAAGTTACATTACCCTCCGAATTGGAGCAATACGTTTTTATCTGAGCATAGTTTTGAAACATAAATTAATGGTGTTAAAAATGGTGGCGCTGTTATAATAATGAACCCTGCGACCACAGTGACTCTACGAGAGCGGGTTGGCATGAAAGGGCGTAGCCGCTGTGTGTGTTCACGTGTGGCATATTATGCGATAGCTTGGCCCCTTTGACGTAGATGAAGTGAAATGTCGAGAGCTGTGGAATTAATAAATGGGTATTTCATTCAGATCTAGTGGCATTTAGAAATGGGTTTTTGTTGTGTTTGTGGCAGAACAGAAATAAATATCAGTTGTTAATTTGTAGCTGTATATCATCAGTTTATGATTTGGTATTTGAAATCCCATAGGAACGGTTAATTAATCTCTCCTCCGTGACGCGTGCAGTTGCATAAAACACTTCAACGTCACATTCTGATAAACAGAAATGAAAATGTTATGTCTTCTGTGGTATAGTTTTCTGACGCATGCGAAAACTAGTCACCACAAAAATGAAAACAATGACGCGCCGGATTCGAACAAGTATATTTTCTAAGCAATTCTGAAGAACACTGCACAGATTTGACAGTGACGTATTCATAAATATAGTAATACATAGAGACGTCGTCGACACTATTGTCAGCAGAATCTATTTTTCATCATCTGGAAATGACCTACCAAAATTGAAAGCTATTGTTTTATCTACCGGAGAAATGAAGTTCCAGAAAACTGGCCGAAATATGTATCAAGCACATTACACTAATTCTACATTTTATCGATGGAACATCTTAATGATTAAGAGCATGACACAAGTACTTCTGATTTTTTAAAAAAATTCTCGTCCTTATCAATATAGCTGCGGACAGCCTTTCTCATTTCCTCGATAAATTTTCCTCTATGATTCTTCATGAATTTGGCACCCGACTAAATGTAATAGGAAATTTGAAATGTTACTAGACATCATGCAACATTTTGATTTGAATGATGCCATATAAACTTCATTTAGATGATTTGAAAACATAAGCACAGAGTTCCACAGATTAAAGATAAGGAATTTAGATTATGTTAATAACGTTATACTGAATGACAGATGCAGGATTAAAATGTAGGTTTTGTTTGCCTTTTACGCCAAGGTGATTCCACATGGAAATGTCAAGAGATGCCAACATTTGTTCTGAGGAATGTCAAAACCTTCGACTTGGAGTGGCATGTACGAGATTGACTTGATAAGGCAAACTTAGCAAACGTTCCTTTAGAGGTTCGCGTTGTGTACCTTGACATGCGGATGACGGGTGGTCATCGATATTTACAAAAGATCGAAAGTAGGAGTTTAAACGGCGATGTCGGATACTGATGTCTTTGAACATCGTAACATTGATGTTGAAAACAAAATATCGATTTTACATGTTTGAAAAAAAAAAAAAAAAGAAAGAAAGAAAGAAAACGAAAAAAGGAAAAGATAATTAACTTTTTGCTACTGTCAGTAATTGTTTCGTCTTTCAAACGATCTTTTTCATTCGTATTCGTAGTGATTTCAGTGTAGTGGTTGTATATAGCACCCGGAAGAAAATGTCGTACATCGTTCTGCTCACAAGCTCTGTTTGGCAGCAGATGAGTCTTTTAGAAGCACTGGCAAATTTCCAGAGCAGACTAATTCTGTGAAAGACTTCGTAATGTGAGTTAAACAAAATGTACTAGTAATGCATGAGCTAAGAAGGGAATCAGACCACAAATAAACTGAAGAAATAAGCACTAGGTGGGATTCAATATTCTATGTCACGGGAAAGTTTTTGCACCTGCGTTTTGTGATTGAGAATATCTTTAATTCCAATGAGAGTGGACAACGCATCCCAACAGCCGCAAATGTTGCTGATCTGACAGCTTTTTGTGACATTCTCAGGCATGTAGATACAGCTACTTATTAAGTTTATATTGAAACGTAGATTCCAAGCAGTAAAGTAATCCCGAATACTTGAATTTTCAGTATCAAAATATTTGATATGCAACCAGTACAGAATATTGAGGAGAATGTAAGATGAAAGTGATAGTCATATCAGAGTTTCCCTATACTAGATTCAAGAACAAACAACTTCCCGATGCTTTGCGTGTTGGAAGGAAATCAAAACCATGAAGTATTCGCTTCCAGGTGTTTGAAACGACTGGCACTGAGGACGGACTTCACGTTAATACATTATCCTATTGGAAAACGGAGAAATAAAATTTGATTTATTGCATGAACATTAAAAAGTAGTAGATCGGAATAACAATTTGGCAACTTCAACAGAGAGGAACCTACTTTCACAGTTTAGCTATTACGTGAGAGATCGGCTTGTGGATTTTGAACAAGATTCACCAGAAGTGTCGAAGCACATTCTTGTGTCCTAGAACAACATTTCAGGGGGACATTAAAAACCTGTTAAACTTCTTCCCTGGCAGTGTCACGAGCAGTGCTGAACGAGTCAATGACAGACGGAATGCCAGAAAGAGGATACCTTCTTAATGGCGATTGCGAAAAGTGTCGCAAGAACGCCCAGTGTGTGTGTGTGTGTGTGTGTGTGTGTGTGTGTGTGTGTGCGTGCGTGTGTTTTTCTTTGTGGTTTAGCCAGATCTGTCCCTACCAGTAACTATTCAGTAACCGACGCAACTGAAAAGATCGTCCGAAAGACGAAGAGATGTTGAAACGACCAAGAGAGCTGACCAAACCGGAAAACCAGTACGCATGGTGTCATTGCTGCCTCACTGTAACAGAACACATGAGCGTACCGAACACAAATGCTACTCCTGTTCTAGTGGATTTATATTCAGCTGCAGAGGGTCCTGTCGGCTGCAGACTACAGACAACGGTGGGGGGGGGGGGGGGGAGCCGCGCGGGATGGCCCGTGGTGTGGGGCGCCTTGCCAAGGTTCGCACGCCTCCCCTCGTCGGAGGTTCGAGTCATCATCGGTCGGGCATGGGTGTGTGTGTGCTGTCCTTAACGTAAGTTAGTTTAGATTAAGTAGTGTGTAAGTCTATTGACTGATGACCTGAGCAGTTTGGCCCTATAGGAACTTACCACCACCGCAGGGAAGAAAGCTACCACTGAGCTGCCAGTAAGATCAGGCTGGCCGAGGGACAGCGTCGGCGAATGTTAGGAGCTCTCGCCAATTTTCGGGTGCCTTCATATCCAGATGGGAAAAAAGAGAAACTACGTGTCCCACGGCAAAACACTGTATCAACACAAAGGACCATACGCCAATCAGCCAGCGTTCATGCACAGTGCCGCCCGCCGAGCGACGGATTGTTAGGGAGGAGATGCTGCAAGAAGACATCACTGAATATTCAGAGAGTCCGCAGCTATAGTCCTTGAGAAGAAAAAGATTGCTTGTTGCCAACTCAGTGAGCAACGGAGAGGTGCATTGTAGGAATTCCTAGTAGACAGGAAAACATACCAAAGGTCCAGGTATAAGTAATTTCAGCTGAAATGAAAATGAGATGAAGGCAAGGACCAGTAGCGAGGCCTAATGACGGTCCTGGAGTCCAGGGAACGAGAGACCGACGCCGCGGCCTGGGTGGCGACGCGGGAAGAGGTGCAACAGTAGTACGGGTGGGGGGGGGGGGGGACGCTGATGAAGCTGATAGTGCAACGAGAAGTCTGCTACGACACTTGTGATGGTCAAAGGCTGAAGTAATTAGAGGAATGTTACTGATACACTATAGCTAGAAATAAGGTAAATTAGAGAGATAAATGGAAAGAAAGCACTTTCTATTTTAATTAATATTCGTACATGACTCATATTTTCTGCTAGATCATCGGTATATAAACATAGTGCGGGAGTAAAACAATTCGCCAACTCACTATATAAAAAGTTGAGATAGCAATGCACACTATGCATGTGATATTAAAACATGCACTAAATACAGTAGAGCGTCGATTATCCGAAGTAATTGGGGGGGCATTGATGTTCGGAAAACTGGTTTGTTCGAATAATCGAACTGTACATGTTTATTTGCCAAAACGAAGTACTGTACACTACATTAATTCATAAAAACAGGCATCTGTTTTAGTATTGCAGATTCACCTTCTTCTAACCTTTTAATAATCTCGTACTTGTCCCTCATAGAAAGGACAACACGTTTACGTTCAAGCATTTTGTATCGTCAAGTTAACTTCTTCACGCAGCAGCACACAAGTGGTCGTAACAGAGAACAGAAGGTGACTGTTTTCACCGTGAGAAGCTCTTCTAGGGGGCGCGCAATCCTTCGAACTGCGCGGAGCGGCACGCCTCAGCTCTAAGCTGGCGCAGCTGTTGCTGTGAACAGCTTTGATACTATCATAGTATGAAAGCTTTCACGACCGGATGACATATCTTCTGGTAAACCTTCCGGGATGTAAGGTCGTGGTCCATGAAACTCTTCAGCTCCTAACGTTTCGTCCAGAGCTGCGCTGGACATCTTCAGAGGGGTGTTTCTCCTCCGGTGAGTCTTGCCGACCACGACCTTAGATCCCTGAAGGTTTACCAGAAGCTTTGATACTGCCGCTACTTCTACTGCCAGTGCCAAGCCGACAGAAGTGTGCTGATTGTTGAAACACAGCGACTGGCGCCTTGGCCGGTCAGCAGCGCCTTGTGAAGGCCCCATTAGAAGCAATGTTCCGCCAGCGGTGGCCCAGTGCGGCGACTACTGTGGTAAACGTGGTTTGGGAGTGAGTGGGATGAGGGACGGTAGGGTGGGAGAGTAACAGGTGCGAGGCGAGCGAGCACACAGTTCGGTTAAGCGGTCGTTCCGTTGACCGACGTTCGGATAATCGACGCTCTACTGTATACCTATTAAAGAAGAATACTTGTACCTTGCACTTGTCTCTGTCAATGGAATGGTCTAATCCGACATGTCGAAATTTGCGGTGAAATTTTTCATGTAGGAAGAATAGGCAAAAAAAAAAAAATACTTAGTCCTTTGGTCACATGAGAACGAAATGCTGTGGAGATACGTCACACACACACTCTTTGTTCTGGCAGACCGAGTGAAGGACTTCTGTGACGCTGATATCCCTGGCTCCACCGAACAGGCACTCCACGTGCCGTCCGACACGACTCCTCCTGCACAGAGACGGAGAATCAAAATGTCAGCTCTGTGTTTTCACTCAATCGTTCACCTTATGTTTCCTCTGGTTAATCGTTGCAGGCAGTTTGTTCTAACGTAAGTTGCAAGAGTCTTTTTGTATGTTATGCCTCGTACATGTCTAAACTTGTGAGTTAATTATTTGTGGCTAAATGATCTAAAGGGTTTCTGACGAGTGCCGTTTTCAGACTATCCGCTAAGAATGTCCTAATGATGGGCACGCATGCTATAGCACACACTACCTAATATGTTCCAGAACTTTCTCTATTTCTTTCTTTCGGTTGCGCCATAGTCCCGCAGCGATCGCAGGGACGGCGTGGTTACAACGGATTTGGCAGTGTTAGTGTTAGGGATGGCCGGATGCCCCTCATGCCGCCACCCCGTACCGCCCAGGAGGGAATCAGTGTACCCCAACGGTCTGCGTCTAGTGTAAACTGTGAAAAAGTGCGGACGTGTTTCAAATGTTTGTGACGCGTGGAACTGAGGCGGAACGTGGGGAACAGCCCGGTATTCACCTAGCGGGCTGTGGAAAATCGCCTAAAACCACATCCAGGCTGGCTGCCATACCGGCCCTCGTCGTTAAACAGCCGGGCGGATTCGATCCGGAGCCGGCGCGCCTAGCCGAGTACAGGAAGCAGCGCGTTAGCGCCCTCGGGTACCTTGGTGGGTCTGATATGTTCCAGAACGCTCTGCATAAAAACAAGATTCTTCTGGGGACTCACATCTTGGGATCTATTGTTGACAGAGGGGGAGAGCCTAGTGTTTTGGATAGCCCTTTCTCTAGGGACCATTTGTGTATCCAACACTAGGATCATCTTATTGTCACTGACCTACTGTAAAGGGTCCAAGTACGAATATTACATAGCTTCTCCTGCTTAGGCAAATGGAACAAATGGGTCGGTTCTAGATGCACTCTACAGTGGACCTAAAACTATATTTTTCTGGGTGCGGAAATTTGTCGCAGCGTGCTGCGGCATACCCTTGTGTCTTCCGCTCTGCGATGCTGGTCGCAGGGCGCTGCCTGAAACATTTTCCTAGGTGCGGAGCGGTGAGCGTCAGAACCAAAAAAAATGATTTTTTTTAGAATTTGGCAACTGTACTTGACAAAGTGATACGAGAACTACCTCCTGATATCCTTTTTTTAACTCAATAGAAATTCTGTGCTATTGAAATAGATAAATATTTCAGATTTTACGAAAAACTGATTTTTCGTGCTACTCGATATTTGTCACTCGATATCTCCTAAACTGTCGTACAACAACATAACCTTACAGTTGTCTTGAGTCGTATATGTCCATAACGTCTAAAAATTGTCTGGCCAATAGAGTCGTTAATAGTGAAGTAATAAATTAAAATGTAACGTCTTACGCAGAACTTTTACCAAACCAACATCTAAAATGTATGAATCTTCCTGGCAGATTAAAACTGTGTGCTGGACAGAGACTCGGATCCTTAGCTCAAGTCTCGGTCCGGCACACGGTTTTAATCTGCCAGGAAGTATCGTGTCAGCGCACACTCTGCTGCAGAGTGAAAATCTCATTCTGGTCCAAAATGTAGTTAGAGACAAATGTTTCCCCGTTACATTTTTTGTGGTGGGTGAAAGCGAGCGAGGATCTCTACGCTTGGCCCGGGCTGTGCAGCGCGACAGTAGCAGCGGAGGAGTCAGTGGAGGCGGAACATGCAGCGCGTTGGTCGAGGTAGAAAACTGTTAATTTCGGCACAACGAAAGTACATGGAAGGTGGGGAAGAGGGTGAGGACTGTATGTTATTCGAAAGAGTACTCAGGAAGCGCAAAGCAATGAGACACACGTTCTTGCATCGTGAAGAAAAGGAGCGTATGAAATTTTAGTTAAAACATTTGCTCGACGATGAGGAGAAGTTTAGGGCATTTTTCAGAATCAGACCCAACCAGTTTCAACTTTTGTAGTCCTGTCTTCCTCAGTTGCGTGTAATATTACGGTATATTGATAGTTTTTATTTATGGACCGTCTGACAGCAACTGAATAAAACACAATCTTAGTGCCATACGCGTTTCGCCTTTATTTTCTGCAAGGCATCATCAGTGGCCTGGAATATGTACATATGTTAACTATTTTATTTACATTTTTGTAACTGTGCCTATAGGTTATAAACAGTTCTGGCGGTTGGTATATCCTATTAAGTAGTAATGTTTTGAACTGTACTTACAGGTTGCGTAGACAGTTTCTTACATATTACGCTCCTGTTCCATTTTTGGTGTTGTTCTTCTTCCTATGAACGCCAATTTGCTGTTTTTTCCACATTCCACAGCACTATGCACTGAACGCTTGTTTTAATGCAGTGTTTTGGTTTCTGTTGCCGACTGTCAAATGTTTTTGCCTAAGATCGAATATTACTGCCTACAAACTGCCTATTGGCTTCTGTCTCGGGTTCTTCGGCCGACGTTCATCTAATGATTTTTCTGACGTTTCGCCAGCACGAGTGGCTGGCATTGTCAAAGCTTCACCCTCCATTGCCGGCAATGGAGGGTGAAGCTTTGACAATGCCAGCCACTCGTGCTGGCGAAACGTCAGAAAAATCATTAGATGAACGTCGGCCGAAGAACCCGAGACAGAAGCCAATAGGCAGTTTGTCAACAAGTGGCCACGAAAGCCTCAACAATTTTGTATTACTGCCTACCTTATGAGTGTAACTTTTGAAGTATCTGTGGTCTGTTCGTGTATGCATTTGTGTGTGCGTTTGTGTGTGTGTGTGTGTGTGTGTGTGTGTGTGTGTGTGTGTGTGTGAGTATGAGTGTTTTTTGGTGTGGTATTTATTTAATTTAATTTAATTTATTTATTTATTTTTGTTTTTGTCCTGTGTATGTATGTGTGTGTGTGTGTTTTGGTGTGATATATATATTTTTTGTGCTGTGTGTGTCTGTCTGTCTGTATTTTGGTGTTATATATATTTTTTTGGGGGGGGTTGTGTGTGTGTGTTTTGTGTGATATATATATTTTTTGTGCTGTGTGTGTGTGTGTGTCTGTCTGTGTTTTGGTGTTATGTAATTTTTTTTTTTGGGTGGGGGGTTTTGTGTGTGTGTGTGTGTGTGTTTTCGTGTGATATATATATATATATGTTATCATAACAGAAACCAAAACATTGCATTAAAACAAGCGTTCAGTGCATAGTGCTGTGGAATGTGGAAAAAACAGCAAATTGGCGTTCATAGGAAGAAGAACAAAACCAAAAATGCAACAGGAGCGTAATATGTAAGAAACTGTCTACGCAACCTGCCACTGATGATGCCTTGCAGAAAATAAAGGCGAAACGCGTATGGCACAAAAATTGTGTTTTATTCAGTTGCTGTCAGACGGTCCATAAATAAAAATTATCAATATACCGTAATATTACACGCAACTGAGGAAGACAGGACTACAAAAGTTGAAGATGTCAATACAGCTATGTCAAGCATTCCCTGTCAACGTGTACAACAGGTTCAAGAAAATACATCTGAGACTCCATAAGACGATACAGCATATAAAATTCAACAGAACATGCAAAAAGAACGATTTAATTCCAAGTTACATTAATGTAAAGGTTAAAAACAGTTCTACAGTGGCAGAAAAGTCGAAATCATTTGCAGAACGATATTGGTTGCTACATGAAATTAAGATGCTCTATTCGAAAAAACAGCACCTAAACATGATGCTCTATGAGAGTCATCTAGAATTGGCAAAAAACGTAGGAATCGCCGCAGTTTTCATGGCGCTAGTAGAAAAAACTGAGCACAACACATACACAGCAATGAAACATTTACAAAACAAACATAAACACAAGATAATGAAACTAACAGTAAAAAAGACGCAAAAATACATTTACATTTTAAATGTGAAACCACATGAACACCAACACACATTCCATCCACGCTTAGTTAACCTAACAGAGACAGAACTACACGAAAACGAAAAAATGCTCTTGGAAAAAGGTTTGAAACACTGCACCAATAGCAAAGTGAACAATCAATACATAGAAAATCTCATAGTAGAAACCGAACACATCGTTACACGTGAAGAACAACAAAATAATTGTGAAATAAACATAGGACTGACAAGAGAACTAGTAAAAGAAGAAATAAAAGGCATAATAAAACAAACACAGCAGACACACAATAAGAACAACCAAACAGAAGCAGCTACTATGAAAAGCTTACAACAAAAGTTAACAAACAACAACGTATTAATAACAAGAGCAGACAAGGGAAATGTAACAGTACTCATGGATAAAGAGCAATACATTACAAAAACCAAGGATTACATTAATACCAACGCAATACAAAAACTGAAGTCAGATCCAACTACACGATTCCAGGCAAATGTGAAACGAACACTGAAAAACATTGAACACACACTCACAGACAAACAGAAATACTACTTAACACAGAAAAACCCACAAGCACCAACACTCCGCAGTCAACCGAAAGTACATAAAGACGGAATGCCAATGAGACCAGTTATCAACTTCAAGAAAGCCCCAACATACCGCATAGCCAAGCACCTCCAAAAGTTAGTTACAAAACACTATAAAATAGAAAACAACAGAACAGTGATGAACACAGGAAACCTAATAGAAAACATACAGAACATACAGGTACCACACACAGCATCACTGATTTCATTCGATATAGAAAATATGTATACCTCCATCCCTATCACAGAAACAATAGAAATCATAGAACAAAATCTCTCATCCCACAGCAACCTCACCTCAGACGCAATAAAAGAAATAACAGATATGCTCAGACTGACAACTGAACAAAACTACTTTCAGTTTGAGGAAGAATATTATCTACAAATTGATGGACTGCCCATGGGATCCCCAATATCAGGAACACTAGCAAACATTTTCATCAGTCACCTTGAAAATCAGATATTTGACAAGATAACCACAAATGAAAGTTTCAAAATCATATATTGGTACAGATACGTGGATGACATTATTTTTCTGGTAGATGAGCCAAGTGAAAAAATAGATGAACTCCATTCAGAAATAAACAAAGCTCATCAGAACATAAAATTCACACTTGAAAAAGAAAAAGAAAATCAAATAAATTTTCTTGACATTACAATTAAAAAAGAAAATGGAAAACATACATTTCACATCTTTAGAAACCCAACAGCCACGGACACAATAATACATTCCACATCCAACCACCCCCACAGCCAGAAACGTGCAGCACTAAGACACATGTTACATAGATTAAACAGAATCCCACTCAGCAAGAGAAACTATGAACAAGAAATGAACACGATCATACAAATAGCTAGGAACAATGGGTATGACACACATGTGGTACACAAGCTCAATCAAAAAATAAAAACACAAATAAAAAACAAACACAACAGTTCCACAATACAAAAGAACTCACAAGCTGAAAACTTACAAACACACTCAACAAACACACACAATGACAACACCACACAGAAAAGAACCAGATGGTACACCATGACCTACACACATAAACTAACACACAGAGTTGCAAACATCCTAAAGAGACAGGGATTCAAAATAGCATATAAGCCTGGGCAAACCCTTCAATCACACCTAAGCCAGCCAGCTACCAAGAGGGACAAATTCCAACAATCAGGAATATATAAACTTGAATGTCAAAGTTGTGATGCAGTATACATAGGCATGACATGCAGGAATTTTGAAACAAGATACAAAGAACATATCAGATGTTGGAAGTATGAAACAAAACATTCCACATTTGCAGAGCATTTAAAACACTACAACCATCATCCTACAAACATGGAACAAGAAATGAAAATAATGAGAATAAGCAACCATGACAAACATCTTATACAAATGCAAGAAAACTTCCACATCCAGAAAGCCATAGCAGAAAACAAACATGTGATAAATGAACAAACACACATCAGCACAGGCTCCCTACTACACTTAATAAAGGAAATGATAACATATATATATATATATATATATATATATATATATATATCACACCAAAACATACACACACACACAAAACCCCCCACCCAAAAAAAAATTACATAACACCAAAATACAGACAGACACACACACACAGCACAAAAATATATATATATATCACACCAAAACACAGACACACACACACACACACACACACACACACACACACACACACACACACACACAAACCCCCCCCAAAAAAAATACATAACACCAAAATACAGACAGACAGACACACACAGCACAATATATATATATATATATATATCAAAACACATACATACACAGGACAAAAACAAAAATAAATAAATTAAATTAAATTAAATTAATACCACACCAAAAAACACTCATACTCACACACAAACACACACACACACACACACACACACACACACACACACACACACAAACGCACACACAAATGCATACACGAACAGACCACAGATACTTCAAAAGTTACACTCATAAGGTTGGCAGTAATATTCGATCTTCGGCAAAAACATTTGACAGTCGGCAACAGAAACCAAAACAATGCATTAAAACAAACGTTCAGTGCATAGTGCTGTGGAATGTGGAAAAAACAGCAAATTGGCGTTCATAGGAAGAAGAACAACACCAAAAATGGAACAGGAGCGTAATATGTAAGAAACTGTCTACGCAACCTGTAAGTACAGTTCAAAACATTACTACTTAATAGGATATACCAACCGCCAGAACTGTTTATAACCTATAGGCACAGTTACAAAAATGTAAATAAAATAGTTAACATATGTACATATTCCAGGCCACTGATGATGCCTTGCAGAAAATAAAGGCGAAACGCGTATGGCACTAAGATTGTGTTTTATTCAGTTGCTGTCAGACGGTCCATAAATAAAAATTATCAATATACCGACCAGTTTCATTAACTTCTTTCATTAATTGAAAACAAACTGAGAGGTAATTCCTGCAACCGAGTACCAAAACCAATTACACCAACAGTAACACTCGCAGCTACATCAAGGTAAGTTTCTCAATAATAACTAACGTTAATGTAAGTTGTCAGGCTACGTGATGATGTAGTTGTGCCATTATTTCAGTAATAGCGCTTGTTATAATAGACTGGGCACTGCTTTGCCATTGTTCCGGTACAATAAATGCTAATTTACCGAACTTCTGTTAAGTATATACGCGTGGCTTATACAGTTTCCGACGGCAGCAGATGGGACTGAGAATGGGACAAAAATATTGACTCTGTAGCTTGAAGAAAATTTATTGCAGTACGAAGAAGGGAAATAATACTACATGGCATAATATAGAAAGCATATTTCACTTATTATAGTCACCGAATTTTGCAGCGGTGACATTATTCTCGTACAAATTTCAAATAACTTCCGGGAATTCAGCCAGGTAACACTTTCAGCGACCGCCGATATTTCGTCGGGAGAACACCCCGCCATTATCAAGGCAAACTGCAACGGACAGGCGGCGTACATGCAAATTTAATACCTCGGTTCTCCGACAGAAGCAGGAAAGATAACACACACACACACACACTGAACACTAGTGCCACCAAAGATGACCAAAGTCAGAGCTATCGATAGTGAGACTATGAATTCGCAGGTAAGGCAGCATTGACTCTGTTCCTCTGTTTTTTGACAAGGGAGAGAGCCGGATTCCAAACAGAGTTTAAACAGAAACCTCCATCCCTGTTAACGAGGTTGCTCGCTAATTTAATCTCAACTGCCTCCATAATGACACTGTCCCAATAGCTGGACGTGCATGCCAATATCTCGGTGTTATTATATAACATGGGGTGACTAGTAGCCAAGCAATGTTCGGCAATTGCAGATCTATTTGGCTGCTGTAATCGTGTGTGCCGTTTATGCTCAGTACGTCTGTCCTCCACGGTCCTGATAGTTTGACCAATATATGCCATGCTGCAGCTACAAGGAATACGATATACACCCGCCTTACGCAGTCCAAGATCATCCTTAACGGAACTCAAAAGTGCTCTAATTTTAGATGGAGGTCGGAAAACACATTTCACATCGTATTTCCGTAAAATACGACCGATCTTATTGGACGTGTTTCGTACGTAAGGCAAAAAGGCAGTAGACTTAGGTGTTGACTCAGAATTATCATCAAAAATGGTTCAAATGGCTCTGAGCACTATGGGACTCAACTGCTGAGGTCGTTAGTCCCCTAGAACGTAGAACTAGTTAAACCTAACTAACCTAAGGACATCACACACATCCATGCCCGAGGCAGGATTCGAACCTGCGACCGTAGCGGTCTCGCGGTTCCAGACAGCAGCGCCAGAACCGCGCGGCCACTACGGCCGGCAATTATCATCAATCACCCGATGTACAGTTGGTCGATAGCGCAACGCACGCTCAATCTGTCTATCAGTATAACCATTTTGACGAAATGTAACTTCAAGATGGGACAGCTCAGCGTCAGAAACGACATGTGCCCTGTGTACCAAGGTACGAAGTACCCCTTCACGCTGAGCCGAATGGTGACAACTATTAGCTTGTAAGAACAAGTCGGTGTGAGTACGTTTCCTGTAGACTGCATGTCCCAATGATCCATCATCCTTCCTCCTAACCAACACGTCGAGAAAGGGAAGGCAACCATCCTCTTCCACCTCCATCGTAAAACGAATGTTCGGGTGGATGGAGTTCAGATGTTCTAGAAAGACATTCAAATTCTCCCTACCGTGAGGCCAAACAACGAAGGTATCGTCAACGTATCTAAAGAAACAGGCGGGTTTTAAAGGCGCCGACTCCAATGCACGTTCCTCGAAGTCTTCCATAAATAAATTGGCGATCACAGGAGACAACGGACTACCCATCGCAACTCCATCTGTCTGTTCGTAATACTGGTCATTAAATAAAAAGTAAGTGGATGACAACACATGCCTAAAGAGATTAGTTAAAGGGCGCTGCAGTCTGGAACCGCAAGACCGCTACGGTCGCAGGTTCGAATCCTGCCTCGGGCATGGATGTTTGTGATGTCCTTAGGTTAGTTAGGTTTAATTAGTTCTAAGTTCTAGGCGACTGATGACCTCAGAAGTTATTCGCATAGTGCTCAGAGCCATTTAGATTGGTTAAATCAGCAGCAAACCTGGCTTCAATTAACCGCAACGAATCAGACAGAGGAACACGAGTGAAGAGAGAGACCACATCGAAACTCACTAAAATATCAGAGTCATTCAGCCTCAGTCCCTCCAAACGACGTAAAAAATCAGCTGAGTTCCTGATATGATGTTCACACCGTCCTACTTGTGGACTCAACAGAGAAGCAAGATGCTTGGATACACGAAATGTCGTAGCGCCGATGTTACTCACTATAGGACGGAAAGGAACCCCTTCCTTATGAACCTTTGGAAGGCCATATAACCTAGGGGGAACGGCACTATAGGTGTTAAGCCTCTTGATTGTGTCCTGCGACAAACCACTTTTCTTCAGGAAGCTGTTGGTCTTTCTCTCAACACTTTTCGTGGGGTCAGCATCGATTCTGCGATACGCTGAATCAGATAGTAAACGTTGCATCTTTTGTACATAATCATGTTTATTTAAAACAACGCTGGCATTGCCCTTGTCAGCAGGTAAAATAACAATACTGGGATCAACTTTGAGAGAGCGTAAAGCAGCCCTCTGCAACTGTTACATTACTCTTGGGTGAACGAGCCCTAGTCAAAACACGGCATGCCTCCCTCCTAACTTCCTCTGCAGCGTCAGGAGGTAGTTTGCATACTGCCTGTTCAATTGAACTAATAAAATCAACTACCGGCAAATTCTTCGGAGTGGGTGCAAAATTTAAACCCTTCCCTAGCACGGATAAGGTTGCGTCGTCAAAAGATTTCTCTGTGAGATTTATCATAGAACGTCGAGATATAACATCCGACTCCGCGCGATGAAAACGTTCAAACTTTGCCAAATGCCGGGCAGTAACGGAGTTGTACTCCCAGTCAGCTTGGGTCCATGAGGCACCGTCCAACCAATCCCAAGTGAAATCAGACACTTCAGATGCAACCATTAAATGAAAACGATACAATTCTTTGGAAACAGAATCCATACGTCGACGAGTAAAACGAATCCTTTCGCGAACCAGAGCCAAGCCAGCACGTTGCTTGATACGATTGGCGGCAGGAGAATTAATATGGTGCACAATCTTAGCAAATGTTGGGACATGATTTTCATCACGACACCTCAATAAAAACGACAAAGCACATTGCAGTCTAACTCGACAGCTACGAAGTTTATCCAACTTACGTAAACACCGATCATTTCCTCCCCGTAGAGGTAAACAATGTGAGACCTGAGTTTCTCCTGGCGTATACAACTTTCAAATAACTTCCGGGAATTCAGCCAGGTAACACTTTCAGCGACCGCCGATATTTCGGCAGGAGAACACCTCGCCATTTTCAAGGCAAACTGCAACGGACAGGCGGCGTACATGCAAATTTAATACCTCGGTTCTCCGACAGAAGCAGGAAAGATAACACACACACACACACTGAACACTAGTGCCACCAAAGATGACCAAAGTCAGAGCTATCGATAGTGAGACTATGAATTCGCAGGTGAGGCAGCATTGACTCTGTTCCTCTGTTTTTTGACAAGGATTCCAAACAGAGTTTAAACAGAAACCTCCATCCCTGTTAACGAGGTTGCTCGCTAATTTAATCTCAACTGCCTCCATAATGACACTGTCCCAATAGCTGGACGTGCATGCCAAGATCTCGGTGTTATTATATAACATGGGGTGACCAGTATCCAAGCAATGTTCGGCAATTGCAGATCTATTTGGCTGCTGTAATCGTGTGTGCCGTTTATGCTCAGTACATCTGTCCTCCACGGTCCTGATAGTTTGACCAATATATGCCATGCCGCAGCTACAAGGAATACGATATACACCCGCCTTACGTAGTCCAAGATCATCCTTAACGGAACTCAAAAGTGCTCTAATTTTAGATGGAGGTCGGAAAACACATTTCACATCGTATTTCCGTAAAATACGACCGATCTTATTGGACGTGTTTCGTACGTAAGGCAAAAAGGTAGTAGACATAGGTGTTGACTCAGAATTATCATCAATCACCCGATGTACAGTTGGTCGATAGCGCAACGCACGTTCAATCTGTCTATCACTATAACCATTTTGACGAAATGTAACTTCAAGATGGGACAGCTCAGCTGGCGAAGTCTCAGCGTCAGAAACGACATGTGCCCTGTGTACCAAGGTACGAAGTACCACTTCACGCTGAGCCGAATGGTGACAACTATTAGCTTGTAAGTACAAGTCGGTGTGAGTACTTTTCCTGTAGACTGCATGTCCCAATGATCCATCATCCTTCCTCCTAACCAACACGTCGAGAAAGGGAAGGCAACCATCCTCTTCCACTTCCATCGTAAAACGAATGTTCGGGTGGATGGAGTTCAGATGTTCTAGAAAGACATTCAAATTCTCCCTACCGTGAGGCCAAACAACGAATGTATCGTCAACATATCTAAAGAAACAGGCGGGTTTTAAAGGCGCCGACTCCAATGCATGTTCCTCGAAGTGTTGACATCCACTTACTTTTTATTTAATGACCAGTATTACGAGCAGACAGATGGAGTTGCGATGGGTAGTCCGTTGTTTCCTGTGATCGCAAATTTATTTATGGAAGACTTCGAGGAACGTGCATTGGAGTCGGCGCCTTTAAAACCCGCCTGTTTCTTTAGATAAATTGACGATACCTTCGTTGTTTGGCCTCACGGTAGGGAGAATTCGAATGTCTTTCTAGAACATCTGAACTCCATCCACCCGAACATTCGTTTTACGATGGAGGTGGAAGAGGATGGTTGCCTTCCCTTTCTCGACGTGTTGGTTAGGAGGAAGGATGATGGATCATTGGGACATGCAGTCTACAGGAAACGTACTCACACCGACTTGTACTTACAAGCTAATAGTTGTCACCATTCGGCTCAGCGTGAAGTGGTACTTCGTACCTTGGTACACAGGGCACATGTCTTTTCTGACGCTGAGACTTTGCCAGCTGAGCTGTCCCATCTTGAAGTTACATTTCGTCAAAATGGTTATAGTGATAGACAGATTGAACGTGCGTTGCGCTATCGACCAACTGTACATCGGGTGATTGATGATAATTCTGAGTCAACACCTAAGTCTACTACCTTTTTGCCTTACGTAGGAAACACGTCCAATAAGATCGGTCGTATTTTACGGAAATACGATGTGAAATGTGTTTTCCGACCTCCATCTAAAATTAGAGCACTTTTGAGTTCCGTTAAGGATGATCTTGGACTGCGTAAGGCGGGTGTATATCGTATTCCTTGTAGCTGCAGCATGGCATATATTGGTCAAACTATCAGGACCGTGGAGGACAGGTGTACTGAGCATAAACGGCACACACGATTACAGCAGCCAAATAGATCTGCAATTGCCGAACATTGCTTGGATACTGGTCACCCCATGTTATATAATAACACCGAGATATTGGCATGCACGTCCAGCTATTGGGACAGTGTCATTAGGGAGGCAGTTGTGATTAAATTAGCGAGCAACCTCGTTAACAGGGATGGAGGTTTCTGTTTAAACTCTGTTTGGAATCCGGCTCTCTCCCTTGTCAAAAAACAGAGGAACAGAGTCAATGCTGCCTTACCTGCGAATTCATAGTCTCACTATCGATAGCTCTGACTTTGGTCATCTTTGGTGGCACTAGTGTTCAGTGTATGTGTGTGTGTTATCTTTCCTGCTTCTGTCGGAGAACCGAGGTATTAAATTTGCATGTACGCCGCCTGTCCGTTGCAGTTTGCCTTGAAAATGGCGGGGTGTTCTCCCGCCGAAATATCGGCGGTCGCTGAAAGTGTTACCTGGCTGAATTCCCGGAAGTTATTTGAAAGTTGTATACGCCAGGAGAAACTCAGGTCTCTCACTATTCTCGTAGTTTGTAGGGTCTTGCTCACTGTCAACACTTGGGATAGAGGAAGGGAGGCTGCTGTCTGCGTACCTCGCCACGTGGAGTTGTTGCAATATTCTTGACCTCTCTGGATTATGGTTTATATGTCCACCACAATACTCAAAATCGGTTTTTTGGATTCGCATATAAGGCCAGGTCTTCTTCTTTTTTTTTTTCTACTGTCATGGATTTGAAAAACAAATCAGTTTCGTCCTCAGTTTGAGTCTCCATAAGCTTGTCGATAAATGTAGAGAAAGTCTGTCGATCTTGCAGTCCTTTAATACGTTCCTGTAACATACGGTAAAATACAGATAGCGAAATGCTATTTACAATTTGTACAGAAACGAGATGGCAGTTATAATAGTCGAGGTGCACGAAAAGGAAGCAGTGGTTGGGAAGGGAGTGAGACAGGGTTGTAGCCTCTCCCCAATGTTATTCAATCTGTGTATTGAGCAAGCAGTAAAGGAAACAAAAGAAAAATTCGGAGTAGGTATTAAAATCCATGGAGAAGAAATAAAAACTTTAGGTTCGCTGATGACATTGTAATTCTGTCAAGGACAGCAATGGACTTAGAAGAGCAGTTGAACGGAATGGACAGTGTCTTGAAAGGATGATATAAGATGAACATCAACAAAAGCAAAATGAGGATAATGGAATGTAGTCGAATTAAGTCCGGTGATGCTGAGGGATTTAGATTAAGAAATGAGACACTTAAAGTAATAAAGGAGTTTTGCTATTTGGGGAGCAAAGTAACTGATGATAGTCGAAGTAGGGAGGATATAAAATGTAGACTGTCAATGGAAAGGAAAGCGTTTCTGAAGAAGAGACATTTGTTAACATCGAGTACAGATTTAAGTGGCAGGAAGTGGTTTCTGAAAGTATTTGCATGGAGTGTAGCCATGTATGGAAGTGAAACATGGACGATAAATAGTTTGGACAAGAAGAGAATAGAAGCTTTCGAAATGTGGTGCTACAGAAGAATGCTGAAGATTAGATGGGTAGATCACATAACTAATGAGGAAGTATTGGACAGAATTGGGGAGAAGAGGAGTTTGTTGCACAACTTGACTAGAAGAAGGGATCGGTTGGTAGGACATGTCCTGTGGCATCAAGGGATCACCATTTTAGTATTGGAGGGTAGCGTGGAGGGTAAAAATCGTAGAGGGAGACCAAGAGATGAATACACTAAGCAGATTCAGAAGGATGTAGGCTGCAGTAGGTACTGGGAGATAAAGAAGCTTGCACAGGATAGAGTAGCATGGAGAGCTGCATCAAACAAGTCTCAGGACTGAAGACCACAACAAAAACAACAACAGTACCGTTACTCACTAGTTTTGTTTTCTTTGCTGCGGTCTATGGACAAGTGGAGGAGAGCTGTCAGGTTCTGGAATGGTTCTTTCAGCACTGAAAGCATTGAAGCTGTCATGCTATGGTTGGTGGCTGTGATCATCGTCTGTTGTCAGTCCCTCTTCATCAGAACCTATGTATTCCGTGTTGAATTTGGAAAACGTTTTCTTCCAGCTGTTAAGGAATCGAAGTCCGTCTCTTTCCTTCGTGGCTGCTGATGCAGTTACTGCAGACATTTCCAGCTTCCTGTATCTCCTAAAATGATCTCGGATGTTTCTCCATCGCCCTTTGCACTGCTCACCTGAAATCACAACCGTTAAATATCTTGAAAAGAGCGAACAGTTAAACTTCGTCTAAACACGTTGTATTTATAACGTTAGCATTGTTTCTCTATTTCAGAAATGTTGTTATGTATTGAATTTTGTGTCAGTTTCAAATTCAAGTGCTTACGTATCATCTAAAGTAATTTACTCCCATAACTTGCAACTGGGGAATCATTCCATTCTCTACAATTCTCGCATCGCATTTCGGTGTCTGCAATAAGTACATTTGTGCCCCATGTTGTCGAGGCACTTGAACAAGCACTGTTACCTAAATTTTTACCTCCTCCTGAGGAGATAGTCTGGGGAAGGAAGGCAGAAGAATTCTGGACTCGGAAATTCCCTAATACTGTTGCTGCACGTGATTGTAAACATGTTGAGATTGATGCACCTAACAAAACGAGAAGTCTATACTGCAACTACAAAGGCTACTTTCCAGTATTTCTCCTGGCCACGGTGGATGCGAACTACAAGTTTCTTGTTGTTGACGTGGGCTCTTATGGCCCTTAGGGAGACGCCGGAATATGCAATAAATGGGAAATTGGGAGACTAGTAAAAAACGAATCAGTTTTCCCGTCGCCACAGGTATTGCCACGATCGACATGCTGTTGCGTCATCTCACACTTTGCGACGAGGCCTTCAGATGAGACGAACATATGACGAAACCTTATTGCAAACAACTAACACTAGAAGATGCACGTAAAAGAAACTTCAGTTACCAGTTGAGCAAAGCAAGAAACGTTTGTGAGACCGCTTTTTGGTATGATGTGTTCCACATTCAGAGTTTTCCTTTACTCCTATATATGTTGAAGTTGAATCTGTAGACAAAGTGATTCCAGTTTGCAGCTGCTTGCACGACTATGTTTTAGAGGAATACCAGTCGGCACAGCCTTACAACGCAGATCTATCAGAAATTAATGTACTGCCCAAAGACAACGTGATACCCTTGGCAGGAGTTGGTGGTTACGCCAAAGCTGAGGGATTCACTGTGAAGAGCAGATTCACTAATTACTTCAATGGATCGAATTTTAATCTACGTTCACAGTAGTAATCACAGTAACAACATCCGCCTCATCATAACTATGGTTAAAAAACTTGTACAAATATATTTATAAATGTATTACAATGGGCACAATAAAAGACATTTCTTTGTTTTTATTGTTTCTACAACAACTGTGTTAAAAGCTGTCTGTTGTTGCCTGTGCGCGCGAAATGAACGGTGGATCTGTCGTCTGGCTGCTGCCCAGTTCGACTGCCCCCACTCCTCCGGCCGAGTAGATTGCTGCGACGTGCGCGCGCGACACACTCCACCCGGAGCACGCGGGCGTTTCTCGCAGGCGCAGGCCGCTGCGGCACTGCGTTGTCTGCACCCTAGGAAAAGGGTCTCGTATGTTTACTTTGTGCGAGTGGGCAGCGGGATCACGCATGCGCTTTGCATAACACGCTGCGGCAAATTCCCGCAGCTAGGAAACTGCAGCTTAATGGGCTTACGAAGGTACCATTACTGTGCGGCTGGTCCCGGCGGAGGTTCGAGTACTCCCTTGGGCATGGGTGTGTGTGTTTGTCCATAGGATAATTTGGGTTAAGTAGTGTGTAAGCTTAGGGACTTATGACCTTAGCAGTCAAATCCCATAAGATTAAAAAAAAAGGTACCATTAATTAATGGACGGTTTCTTCGAAACGCCAAAAAATGTTTTTTTATCCCTTTTCCGTACGAAAGCCGTGCCGCGGATTGTCAGACGGATATGCACAGCAATTGACTGAAATTTTTGCGATACGTTCCAAAGACCACGGACTCGAAGAACCATGAAAATTCTTTCGAAATCACTATCGGTTTCCGAGATACAAGGATTCAACGCTAATTCACATCTACACGTAAAACACACGTGTAAATTTCTACGTGAGGCAAAATCTAAATAATAAATAGCCACAGCAAGTTTTTTTTCAAATTTGAAGGCTGTATTCTCTATGCCTAGGCATTCATGTACAAGTGCCATCATCCCGTATTCAAAAATCTACATGAGTTATTGAGAAAAACCCGAAAAACATGGTGTTTGGATACCAAAGCCGAGCCGCAGATTCCTACACAACTATGCACAGAAAATGAATGCAACTTTTACTGTATATCCCTAAAATTCCGCTCTCTAAATCCTTGAAAATTTTCTTGATATCTTTATACGTTTCCGAGATACAGACGTTCAAATTTACTCTACCTGTACACGCAAAATATCCACATAAAAACCAGGTGAGGCGGAAACGGCTTATAAAGTGCCGTAGCACGGAGAAATATGCTGTAAAGTGTCTCGGTTGTGATTAGAAGTGTTCTGGGAATCAAGTGATGTAGTACTGAAACATATGCAAAACTTTTGTGCACATTAATTCCGGTTTCAGGTGCAGCATTATAAAAAACATATTTTTGCATTATTTCAGTTACAAATAAGTAAGACACAAAATTTTTTGTAGCCCATAAATTTCATTTCATTTCATATGAGTGACATGTCCTACTGTGGTAGGAAAAAAAAAGGAACCAGTGGCAATATGCTAATATGCTCCCCTTTACCACACTCTGAAAATTGGGCAACGGTTGCCTCATTTTACTTTCCTCAGAACCTTTAAAAATTATCCCGAAATGTTTTGGCATGTGAACGTAATAGCGCTTTCTTGTTCTGAGAGAGAAGTTAACAGTGGCAGTGGGAAAGAGATGGAAAAGTAATAAGCACTGGTAGACAGTAGGCAGTGGTTATAGTATAGAAAGTACGACGGAGAGAATGGCCGTGTGCGAGTAAGAGACGGACACAGTGGCAGTGGGACATAGTTTATAGTGACAACACAGTTCTAGACGAGGAGTGAAAGAGACAGAGGCAGACGGCGAGGAATAAAGAGGGGTAAGTGGAAGAGGCTGAGAGTCAGTGATATAGTGTGTGTGTATAGCGAAAATTAGAGATACTCTATTCAGATGTAGAACTAATGTCATTGTAAGGGACATTATGTTCACGTAACAAGAACAAAGTATTTAAATGTAAAGCCAATGAAAAGAAACTCTATTACATAAGATTGCGTAGTTTTCTGTACCTCACGCATATTTATCCCAATAGCAGTACAATTTCTATCGTTAAAACTCCATCTACGCGAAATAGATCAACTAAAAATACTGGTTTATGTTAGAAAGTCAAAAGGCTTCAGGCGATTCAATATTTAGTCTGCAATACCCTTTAATATTAATTACGATAATATCTTCAAGAATAAAGCAGTACTTTTGATTAAAGATATGGTTTTAACGTACAAGCACAAAGCAACTGAACAGAAAATTATATAAAGGTCGTTGAGAAACCGTATCTTAAGTACCTTCTTTTATCTCACAAATTGCTGAAGGTATGCTGCTGAGTGTAGTATGTCTTGGCCTCCATAGTACGTCAGGAAATGCAAGGAGGAAAATACGAGCTGACAAAATGTTGCTCGTAAGAATTGCAGCTCCCTTTTCTCGCACAAGATGCACAAATTATGTTAAAAAGCATTTAACATTGTACTACATTGCTGAGTGATAAAAGTATTCTTCTCGATAGATGGATGGTGAACGACTAACTGTAACAGAAGTAAAGTCGGGTCTTCCCTGAGGATCGTTGATAAAACTTCGGTTGTTGTCAGTGTGCATAAACTTGTTTTAGGAATAAAGTGAGCGGCAACCTCTCAGTGTTAGCTCACTATTACTGCTGCCTACAGAACAATATTGTAGACAGCTGATTGTATTTCAATTCCTCATCTTTATTTCCACTTACGATACTCATACGTCATCTTGACTGTGGTTAAAGTAAAACAATCCCCGCAGACAAGAAACATAATTCAGAACCATCTGCTAACATTTTTCGTTGTAAAGTTTTTGAGACCATAATATTGTTAATGTCACCACAAGGACAAATGAAGAGGAATAAAGTAACCCGTGGTGATGCGTGAAACCCTCACGTTTGACTGAAGAATCGTAGGAACTTTAGATTACCCGTTACGGATCTAATAAACCAACTGTTTTTGGCAGGACATCAACTAAAATTTTCAAATGTTCAAATGTGTGTGAAATCTTATGGGACTTAACTGATAAGGTCATCAGTCCCTAAGCTTACACACTACTTAACCTAAATTATCCTAAGGACAAACACAGACAACCATGTCCGAGGGAGGACTCGAACCTCCGTCGGGACCAGCCGCTAAAATTTTCCAGTACAACTTCTTTCCTATTTCGTATTCTACACAAATAGACCTAGATCCATATCCATACAAATTACAGCAACGAAGGTGTACAGGGTGAGTCACTAATTATTGCCACCTAGAATAACTCCGAAAGTATGGTAGTAGCTGAAAAGTTTGTGGGACATATGTTGCATGAGACAACGGCGTCCATACTATGACGTTGATTTTTTGTTGGTAGGTGGGGTCGCATCAGAGATATGAAGGTGAACTTAGTTTTTTTTTTATGGGTGGTATAGTTTGGTGCTTATTTTCTGATAAAAGCTATCGAGACTAATCCACTGATACGTAACAGTAAGGTCTTTGAACGTCAACGAAGGTCAAAAAGGTAGCATGAACGTTCATTTACAGAAGGTGCTCGAAGTGATGATCATTGGTATCAGGCAGTGCTGCAATCTTCTTATCATGGACTGAGTGGTATTCCTTATCACTGCAGCACTTATCGAAGCCAAGCTCTGACAATTCTCTCTTGTGCATCGTACTATTAGTAAATATTCGGCTAATACGGAGTATCTATCTAACGTGCCATTGAGAAGTAAACACAATTCGACGGTTGTTATGCGTCGCATTGAACTCTGACGATGGGCTCAACTTCAGATTCAGAGGGATGACACATTTATTAATTTGATTTTATTTACTGACGAAGCTACATTCACGAACCATGGAAATGTCAATTTGCGTAACATGTATTATTGGGCAACTGAAAATCCATGTTAGCTGCGGCAAGTTGGACACCGAAAACTGTGGGCGGTGAATCTATGGTGTAGGATTCTGGAGGACAGAATTATAAGCACCTATTTCATCGAAGGAAGTCTTAATGGTGGGCAGTACACCACATTCCTGCAAGAAACATTAGGTCTGTCATTGGAAGAAACACCTTTACGAACAAGGAACAGAATGTGGTATCAACACGTTGGGTGTCCGGCAGCCGGCCAGAGTGGCCGTGCGGTTCTAGGCGCTCAGTCTGGAACCGCGTGACCGCTGCGGTCGCAGGTTCGAATCTTGCCTCGGTCATGGATGTGTGTGACGTCCTTAGGTTAGTTGGGTTTAAGTAGTTCTAAGTTCTAGGGGACTGATGACCACAGATGTTAAGTCGCATAGTGCTCAGAGCCATTTGAACCATTTGGTGTCCGGCACGTTTTTCGCTGGTGGCTAGAAATGAGTTGCAGAGACAGTTTCCAACCGAGAGTCGCGGCGTTATTAAACATTTTTTTGGAAGTACTGGACAGCAGCACAAATCAAAACAGAATTTGGTGAAATTCACGCTCCTCTGCACCATCAATGAAGACCATTTACTTTTGGATTAATGAATTTATGCGTGGTAGAAAAACAGCGAAGACGAAGCGCGCTCTGGTCATTCAATGGCGATCACTGCAAAGGAAACCATTGATATGACATGGTAACGCAGAAAAGACGATTAAAAATCCGTGAGATTTCTGGGACTGTATGCACATCAACTGAGCGTGCGCGTAATATCCTGCACGGAGAATTGTATGTGATGAAGCTATGTGTGAGATGGGTGCCGCAACTGCACCCTCCCCCTCAAAAAAAAAATAAATAAATAAATAAATAAAAAATCTTCCGAATAGGCCTCAAAGACCAAGTTGGCCAAAAGCTCATCTGCTGCAGCATTTCAATACAATTTCTGGCGATGTTTAATCGGAATCCGCAAGACCTTTTGTGGAGTTTGTTGATAAAACTAGGATCGACCATTATACATCAGAGTCAAAACGGCAGTTAAAACAATGGACAAAGTCTGATGAAAGTGCACCGAAGAAGGCAAAAGCCATATTTCTCATTGATTACTAGGGAACCATAATGGGCCCTATTATGCTTCAGTTTTGGCTTGTTGAAATTTGCGTTGAATGAAAAATCACCAAGGCTGGCACGAAAAAAGTGCTCTTTCACCGGGATAATGCATCGTGCAACAAATGAGCGAAAACAATGACGAAAGTACATAAATTGGCCTTTGAATTGGTTCCTAGTTCATCCTATTCACCAGATGTATACCCAAATGACTTTTCTCGTTCCCAAACTTGAAACTTGCTGAGAAGAAATTTTCATCAAAGGAGGGAGTGATAGTTGCAGTCAACCAATAGGTTGCAGAATTTGGCAGACCCTATTTTTCCGATGAGATGAAAAAAGTGGAGGATCGCTGGACCAAGTGTATATTCCTCAGAGGAGACTATGTCGTGGAGTAAGGTCAATTACTTTCGAAACAAACATTTATTTCTTGATTTTTAACAGACTTATAAAACGACCTTCCTATATCATTGTACGACACATGGTTCAAGAGGTATTGTCACGAACACTGAGATAGTCTGGAACTGCCGTATCATGCATGGCGTTTTAATTTATTGCACTTTTACTACTAAAACTATTCACAACACATTTCGCACACAGTAGGCTCATATACCAGTGGATGTACCTGTGAAAGTTAACGACGTCATAAACTGTAAAATGCATGAAAATGAAACTGCAGGGCGAAATTCGCTAGACATACAGGTGAAATACGTGATCAAATGCGCGTATAATATGTAAAATAAGTGTGAAATATATTTGACATGTGCGTATGCGAGCAAAGGAATGAACAGTATCAAGGAGGAAATAACAGAGAGGATAAAGAAGATGGGGTCAGCCTTCTGTAAGACGAGAGAGATATACAATAAAAAGAACATATACAGAGAGGCTAAGATAAGCCACTATAAGGCAACGGTGAGAAATGCATTATTATATGCTGCCGAGACAATGACACTAGGAAGAAATGGGGTAGAACAACTAGGGAGAAAAGTACTAAGAAAAATACTAGGTCCCAAAAGAGATGGAGAGAGATGGATGCGAAGACCTAGGAAGAACTGCACTAGAACTTGAGAACAGTATCCGGGGAAATCAGACTCAAAAAGATAAGGTTTCCGGCACATGTAGTTAGGATGAGTATGGACAGAATGACGAAGAGAGTGTGGAAAACAACAGGGAGGACAAGGGGAAAGACAGGAACCAACTGGTTTGTTGAACTGCGGAAGGACTGGTTGGAACTGGGGATCAAGGTCGAAGGAAAGGAAAATGGGAGGAGCAAATATACACCGACCAATATGTTGGTGATCAACGACGAAGAAGAATACAGGAAAAGATTAGAGCGTTGCATGTGGAGCCGACAGGAGAAAAGGATACTGAAGATCTCGGAAGAATGAAGGGTATCTGGGAGAAGAAGAGGAAAATGCAGTCCGCAAAGGGGCTACCTGTGGTCCTACAGAGTCCGCAATGCAAGAACAAGAAGAGAAGAAGAAGAAGATAAGCGAGCAAAACTACAATAAAAAGTATATTCTAAACCCCTGGAATGATTTCAATCAAATTTGATACACATATTTGATACAATCTGGAAAGAAATGCTGTAGGAGTAAGAACCACCAGTCCCCTATTGGGGTGAGTTTGATAACGTTGAGGGAGAAGGGAGGATGAGGAGATGGGCAAACAGCGAGGGGGAAGGAGGAGATAGGCACAGATAGGAAGAGGGTGACAGAGATAAGGGAAGGGGAATAGACTGAGAGAGGGCAGAGGGCGAGATGGACAAAGAAAGAGAAGAGCTGGAGATCGACAGACAGTGAGAGGAAGAGATAGGCCAAGAGTTGTGGGAGGAGAAGATGAACAGACAGAGGGGAATGAGGAAATGGACAGAGAGAGGGATGGGATGGGGTGGTCAGAGGGAGGGGAAGAAGGAGACTGACAAAAAGAAGGAGAGATAGGATTGGGGAGGAAGAGGAGATGGACACAGTGGAGAGGAGCAGATGGACAGAGGGGGAGGAGCAGACTGACAGACGGAGGGTTGAGGATGAGATGGACAGAGGTTGGGGAGGGGGGTGGAGGAGGTCGACAGGGGGAGACGATGTGGTGGAAATGGACAGAGAGATGGATAAGAAGGAGTACTCAGTTAATCTGGATATAAAAAAGGCATGATTCCAGTCTGTACTGAGGAGGTACTGCCACGCGAAAGTAATTGACTTTTTTATAAAGGCTATCAGTGATTGACTGATACCCCTTCCTTGCAAATGCGCACGATGTTACCTTTCTCTAACGCATTTTCTTGTCACACTTTTAAAACTACCGGATGCGCTTTACACGTTGGTGCTTGTATTAATACATTATTGTTTATGAAGATTCCGAGACATAAAAATCAGTCAGAACTAAGGGACTGAAGCATGTAAACCATAGTGAAAAAGAGATACCGCTCTTCTCAGCTATAGTTTTTTTTTATATGTCCGGTAACAGTTATAGCAAACTAGAGGAAACAGTAATCTCATTCCATTTGTCAGAGAAATAGCTTTTATACGCATGTTTATTGTCTTAGCTGGAAATTTCAGTGCTTGGTGCCTTTTGAGAAGAAAAATTGGACTTCTTCAACTATTTATGTGCCATTGTGCAAAAATTATAAGCAAGACGTATATCTTCAGTATCACTATCTCTATATTAGCAACAGTCACGATAAAACGTCATCTATTAGGTTCGCATTTAAATCACACGTAATGTAGTTCAAATGAAAATAACCGCGTCGATCTCCCCCTTCGAAAGAGAAGCATTGTTTGGGTAGACGCTGCGGTACTAGAGTGCTGTACTGCCAGCAAAGCAAATTTGGAAATGGTTTTGTGAAAACGAGTGAGCAGTGAACGTCATTATTGAAAGTACTGGGACTGCAACCACAGTAACTTCAGACACAAGTTTTGGAGATTTCAGGTGGATTCCAGTTGCGCGTGCAAAACGCTGAAGGTGTTGTTAAAAATCTCTCCGTCTTAACTACTTAGCAAGGGGCATTGCAGCAGCTAAATTAATGATTCACGTGTGGTAAAGCAAATAGTTATGCACGGCTATAAAATATGAAGTTTCGAAGAAGGAGAAAAAGTAAAGAAACCTCTCACTCCCCTGTTTGTAGTTCATGCAGAACGTGTGCAGCATTTCTTTGACTGCAGACGGTTAACAAAGGATGGGTTCTGCATTCATGGCATAAAAAATAAGAAAAGAACTACTTACATATACTATGAAGGGAATGGATTCAAAAGTCCTGACAAAGTATTCAGCTTTCTAGCCTACTACTTAAATGAAATACATGCCGAATTTGAAACGTATTTGGCAATAACTGTACAGCACAAAATAAAAATGATACATTATGCCACGTCGTACTATCGTCCATAGATTCCGAGGAAATCCACAAAATTCAGCGCTTCTTTCCCGTGAAGGGGCGTAGAATTTGGCCTTGCAGTTGTGTTTGCAGTGTCATGAAGTGTGTGCCAGTCAAGCATGACAGGATATACACGTTCCATTAACCAACACAGCTGATCAGGCAAATTTCTCAGCCGGAAAATTTCATTGGGAAAGAATGCTGTGTTGTTACCTCTTCAGCTTCAAACAGCCTTATTCTAAAAGCGATATTATAAGAAGACCTGTGACTACAGTAACAAGCCACAAAATATGCTCCATCTCTACTATGCATCATTTAATTTTTAAAAGAGAAGTGGAAAGGTACAATTAAGGACATGCAACATTTAATGGACTAATGGCTGCCAAATAGTATTGCAGAGAGTTTAAGTTATTCAGTGTACATATGAAAAATTCAGCCCATCGTGAAAACTGTAAGTGAAATCAAGAAGTATGGTGGGTCTCCAGAAACCTCAAGTGTTTAATCCAGGAAAAAAATTCTCGAAAGTTTATGAGGTTGACAATGGAGAAGGGGAGTCTAAAAACATAATTTCATGTCTTGCATCAGATTGATAATTTACTAATAGCGTATATTAACGTTATTGTTGTAAGACGTCGTGGTCTCCTGAACTTCATTGCTTTCATATTCCGCCCTCACAATCATATTCCGCACATCAAGACGCTTCATTCGAACCCAAACTCGATAAGATAAAGTCAATGTTATATGAATTCATGTAAACGATATGCAGATAACAAGTGTGCACCCGGGTTGAAATACTCGAGGCTGGCGTACACACATACATTCCAGAGACAATGGTCACAGGAGCTTTTAGATCGAGAGAGGCAGACCACTCACTGGGAGGTCGGTCCCTTCAGATGATGAGTCAACCTCGGATGCCCATGGAGCAGACAGCGTGTGCCTGAGTGAAAGGGGGAACGACCCCGTGTTCGGCTTGAAAGCAAATTCCGCTACATTGTGTGGGAGCGTCCAACCTATGCATTCTTTACACATAGCACGCAGTTTCAGAGATTTTCACAGGGAGACAGCAAACGCCAAACGCCGATACTACAGATTTTCGAATTGGTCGCCTTAAACGAAACGTCATTCTCCCGGTTTAGAAGAGCAATGCTGATTGGCAGACGACATTTCTGACGCCTGGAGCTGAAGGAGTAATGGAAGAAACCGAAAGATCTACTCCTTCACGTCTGGCGTGGAGAGGCTCCGTTCTGTTGTCGCTCTTGGAGCGAGGAACAAGTCTCTCCTCAGTACTTCACTGGGAGAGCACCTCTATATTGAGTCCTTGCGATTAAGCGTTGTTCACTGTGTTGGCCGACACACTTATTGTGCGGTGTGAACGGACAGAATTATAGTTAAATGCCTGCGAGCGAATTTTTGAGTGGCATCGTGGTGAACTAGTTATCTGACTGGTGTACCACGCCAATAGTTAGACTAGGGGCGAATAGAAATCCTTGATTTCATCAAGGTGTAGGGAGAGTTTGATTGGCGAAGGTCAATCCAGATAGAACGAGAGTTATCTTATTTGTCAGCAGCGAGCGTCGCAGACAGCAGTCATCGCAGCTTACGGTATTGTGCGCTACAGCTATTCCGAGCCCCATATTTCCTCCACAACAGTACGCTTCACTGCATTTCACACACAACAGCCTCGAACATACCTAGCAACATTCTAAAGGATAATTATTCAAGTTGAGTAGGTGCACCTCTCAGCCATTCTTCCAAGTCAGTAACAATCTTCAAAAACTTTGTATAGAAATTTCATTAGCGAATCCTGTCCTTGAGAGGTAACTTCACATTCCAAAAAAAAACAGGATATAACTTGTTCACATCATAACTAAAAGTTCCATTGTGATTTCTCGGGATTTTTGCAAAATAAATAATAATTTTCGTTAGTTTCATGTTTTTCTTACACTACTCCAGTACCCAAGTATCCCACTAGTTACGTAAGAAATTTTGTGAATTTTTGTGTCATTTCCTTACAGCGGACGACTCCAGAAAATATTTATTGTGGAAAGTTTTTCAGACATTTCTCTTTAGAAAATTAGGAGCGTCTGTCTGACTTCTGTAGTAGTGTGGGGCTGGAAATTGCATCTTGCAGGAGCCACAGGGTAAAGGGTACATATCAGATTAATCCGTTGCGCAGAATAACAGAATAGCAGATCAACCCCACACGCTCACATTGTTTACGAACTTAGAATGGAAAAGCAACTGCAATCGCTTGGCAGTGCAAAGGCATCAGGACCAGACGAGATATCTGTAAGATTCTGCAAAGATTATGCGACAGCACTTGTTCTCGTTTTCGCAGCTGGAGCAACGATAAGTGTCTAGCAACTGGAAAAAAGTGGAGATCATTCCCTTTTACAAGAAGGGTTGTACGACAGACGCGCATAATCGTAGACCTATATCGTTGACATCAATCTGTTGTAGAATTACGGAACGTGTTTTATGCTCCAGAACTATGATGTATTTGGAGAACGAGTCTCCTCCATTTGTACCAACTCAGAATCCGCAAACTGAGACCTTATGAAACTCTGCTACCTCTCTTCCCCCACGAGTTCCAAAGGGTCGTAGACAGCTCACTTCCGCCTGCTGCAGCGTTCGGACGTTCTAGCTAGTGCGCTGTGCGTGGCAGTGACTCGTGTACGTTTCGCGAATGCGTGTGGAGCTTCTTACTGTTCGCGTTATTACTAGTATTTCCCTACTCATATCTTCGTTTTTCGAGAAGAATCGTTTTTTTGCAGTGCAGCGTACGCCGAACTGTGTGTGTTTACTTCGTCACACGTTCGAGGCGATAGCGCTACACATAGATTACCGAAAAATGGCCGATCCCCCCGATTCGGCTCAGGCCATACAGTCGACACTAGAAATCTGCCATCATGACGCACCGACAGATTTTCCGTTGCCACTGACAACCGTGCTGAGATCCAGGAAAGTGCATTACCACTACCAGGTACACAACTTCTCGAACACCAAAAACAACAGAAGTAACTACAACATCAAACCTAACAGCAGCTTCTGCATCACCATCGTCAACCACTGCAGTTCCATCCGAAACAACTGGCACCACAGCAGCAATTTAGCTATTGCAGCTACAACAGCAACTCCAGCAATATCACCGCCAGCAACAACAGCTGCATCAGGCTAGTCAGCAAGTTAGCCAACCCTGCGACCCTTCAGCTTCCCCTTCAGCTTCGTTTTTGAAGCCAGTGCACCTGGAAGTCAGCAGCAGGAAGGCGGGCCCCTCAGTAAACGGCTGTGTGTTGACTCACCTCCTGTTGGAAGGGGTTTCTCTCCATTTCTTTTTTTTCGTCATCAGTCTGCTGACTGGTTTGATGCAGCCCGCCACGAATTCCTTTCCTGTGCTAACCTCTTCATCTCAGAGTAGCAATTGCAACCTACGTCCTCAATTATTTGCTTGACGTATTCCAATCTCTGTCTTCCTCTACAGTTTTTGCCCTCTACAGCTCCCTCTAGTACCATGGAAGTCATTCCCTCATGTCTTAGCAGATGTCCTATCATCCTGTCCCTTCTCCTTATCAGTGTTTTCCACATATTCCTTTCCTCTCCGATTCTGCATAGAACCTCCTCATTTCTTACCTTATCAGTCCACCTAATTTTCAACATTCGTCTATAGCACCACATCTCAAATGCTTCGATTCTCTTCTGTTCCGGTTTTCCCACAGTCCATGTTATACTACCATACAATGCTGTACTCAAGACGTACATTCTCAGAAATTTCTTCCTCAACTTAAGGCCGGTATTTGATATTAGTAGACTTCTCTTGGACAGAAATGCCTTTTTTGCCATAGCGAGTCTGCTTTTGATGTCCTCCTTGCTCCGTCCGTCATTGGTTATTTTACTGCCTAGGTAGCAGAATTCCTTAACTTCATTGACTTCGTGACCATCAATCCTGATGTTAAGTTTCTCGCTGTTCTCATTTCTACTACTTCTCATTACCTTCGTCTTTCTCCGGTTTACTCTCAAACCATACTGTGTAGTCATTAGACTTCATTCCGTTCAGCAGATCATTTAATTCTTCTTCAAAAAATGGTTCAAATGGCTCTGAGCACTATGGGACTTAACATCTGAGGTCATCAGTCCCCTAGAACTTAGAACTACTTAAACCTAACTAACCTAAGGACATGACCCACATCCAAGCCCGAGGCAGGATTCGAACCTGCGACCGTAGCAGTCGCGCGGTTCCAGACTGTAGCGCCCAGGACCGCTCGGCCACCAGCGGCCGGCAATTCTTCTTCACTTTCACTCAGGATAGCAATGTCATCAGCGAATCGTATCATTGATATCCTTTCACCTTGTATTTTAATTCCACTCCTGAAACTTTCTTTTACTTCCATCATTGCTTCCTTGATGTACAGATTGAAGAGTAGGGGCGAAAGGCTACAGACTTGTCTTACACCCTTCTTAATACGAGCACTTCGTTCTTGATCATCCACTCTTATTATTCCCTCTTGGTTGTTGTACATATTGTATATACCCGTCTCACCCTATAGCTTAGCCCTACTTTTTTCAGAATCTCGAACAGCTTGCACTATTTTATATTGTTGAACGCTTTTTCCAGGTCGACAAATCCTATGAAAGTGTCTTGATTTTTCTTTAGCCTTGCTTCCATTATTAGCCGTAACGTCAGAATTGCCTCTTTCGTCCCTTTACTTTTCCTAAAGCCAAACTGATCGTCACCTAGCGCATTCTCAATTTTCTTTTCCATTCTTCTGTATATTATTCTTGTGAGCAGCTTCGATGCATGAGCTGTTAAGCTGATTGTGCGATAATTCTCGCACTTGTCAGCTCTTGCCGTCTTCGGAATTGTGTGGATGATGCTTTTCCGAAAGTCAGATGGTATATCGCCAGACTCATATATTCTACACACCAACGTGAATAGTCGTTTTGTTGCCACTTCCCCCAACGATTTTAGAAATTCTGATGGAATGTTATCTATCCCTTCTGCCTTACTTTACCGTAAGTCCTCCAAAGCTCTTTTAAATTCCGATTCTAATACTGGATCCCCTATCTCTTCTAAATCGACTCCTGTTTCTTCTTCTATCACATCAGATAAATCTTCATTCTCATAGAGGCTTTCAATGTATTCTTTCCACCTATCTGCTCTCTCCTCTGCATTTAACAGTGGAATTCCCGTTGCACTCTTAATGTTACCACCGTTGCTTTTAATGTCACCAAAGGTTGTTTTGACTTTCCTGTATGCTGAGTCTGTCCATCCGACAATCATATCTTTCTCGATGTCTTCACATTTTTCCTGCAGCCATTTCGTCTTAGCTTCCCTGCACTTCCTATTTATTTCACTCCTCAGCGACTTGTATTTCTGTATTCCTGATTTTCCCGGAACATGTTTGTACTTCCTCCTTTCATCAATCAACTGAAGTATTTCTTCTGTTACCCACGGTTTCTTCGCAGCTACCGTCTTTGTACCTATGTTTTCCTTCCCAACTTCTGTGATGGCCCTTTTCAGAGATGTCCATTCCTCTTCAACTGCACTGCCTACTGCGCTATTCTTTATTGCTGTATCTATAGCGTTATAGAACTTCAAACGTATCTCGTCATTCCTTAGTACTCCTGTATCCCACTTCTTTGAGTATTGATTCTTCCTGACTAATGTCTTGAACTTCAGCCTACTCTTCATCACTACTATATTGTGATCTGAGTCTATATCTGCTCCTGGGTACGCCTTACAACCCAGTATCTGATTTCGGAATCTCTGTCTGACCATGATGTAATCTAATTGAAATCTTCCCGTATGTCCCGGCCTTTTCCAAGTATCCCTCTTCCTCTTGTGATTCTTGAACAGGGTATTCGCTATTACTAGCTGAAACTTGTTACAGAACTCAATCAGTCTTTCTCCTCTTTCATTCCTTGTCCCAAGCCCATATTCTCCTGTAACCTTTTCTTCTTCCTCTACAACTGCATTCCAGTCGCCCATGACTATTAGATTTTCGTCCCCCTTTACATACTGCATTACCCTTTCAATATCCTCATACACTTTCTGTATCTGTTCATCTTCAGCTTGCGATGTCGGCATGTATACCTGAACTATCGTTGTCGGTGTTGGTCTGCTGTCGATTCTGATTAGAACAACCCGGTCACTGAACTGTTCACATTAAGACACCCTCTGCCCTACATTCCTATTCATAACGAATCCTAGACCTGTTATACCATTTTCTGCTGCTGTTGATATTACCCGATACTCATCTGACCAGAAATCCTTGTCTTCCTTCCACTTCACTTCACTGACCCCTACTATATCTAGATTGAGCCTTTGCATTTCCCTTTTCAGATTTTCTAGTTTCCCTACCACGTTCAAGCTTCTGACATTCCACGCCCCGACTCATAGAACGTTATCCTTTCGTTGATTATTCAATCTTTTTCTCATGGTAACCTCCCCCTTGTCAGTCCCCTCCTGGGGATCCGGAATCTTTTGCCAATGGAGAGATCATCATGACACTTCTTCAATTACAGGCCACATGTCCTGTGGATGCACGTTACGTGTCTTTAATGCAGTGGTTTCCATTGCCTTCTGCATCCTCATGTCGCTGATCATTGCTGATTCTTCCGCCTTTAGGGGCATTTTCCCACCCCTAGGACAAGAGAGTGCCCTGAACCTCTATCCGCTCCTCCGCCCTCTTTGACAAGGCCGTTGGCAGAAAGAGGCTGACTTCTTATGCCGGAAGTCTTCGGCCGCCAATGCTGATTATTTATCAAAATTTAAGCAGTGGCGGGGATAGAACCCGGGACTGAAGACGTTTTGATTATGAATCAAAGACGCTACCCCTAGACCACGGGTACTCTTCATAAGATGAGGATTAGGGACTCTATGCGGGTCAGCCAAATGTCGGGGGGTTTTAACAAGAATGCTTGTACTTGTTCACTTTCCCAACTGGATCAGGTCGTTGGCTCTGGCTGAAGGCCTGTTATGAGACCCAACCTGTTAATTAAAACTGCCCCTTCACTATTTTTGATTAATATTAATAACTAAATAGCTTTCAGGAAACTGATCACTACTAAATAAACAAAGATAGCACTGAACACATTTATTTAACAATAATCTTCCTAACATCAAACTGAACAATGACATACATTTATAAGTGATAAAATGAAGCTAGTAATGGCAATGGCCCTTAAATTCCAAAACTAACTCTTAAGGTCGGATAACGCATCTGGGTGGGTAGATCACGTAACTAATGAGGTATTGAATAGGACTGGGGAGAAGAGAAGTTTGTGGCAGAACTTGACTAGAAGAAGGGATCCGTTGGTAGGACATGTCCTGAGGCACCAAGGGATCACAAATTTAGCATTGGAGGGCAGCGTGGAGGGTAAAAATCGTAGGGGGACACCAAGAGATGAATACACTTGCGAGGGGCCGGGGCTAGCAGTGTATTTAACACTAAATTCTAGAAGCTACATACGTAAATGATGCTCTAAGCCCCCCCCCCCTTTTCTAACTCCAACTTTTGCTGTTGCACAAGGATTAAAAATATACGCGAACTGACTGTAATCAACCCTGCAAGTGGAGTAGAAAAGAGTTTGGCACCTGCAATAATTTAATTTGATAAATAAGTTAAATAAACAAAGGTTTCATTAGCATAGTGAGGAATGATAGGGTTGCTCTATCGATTAACAGAATGAAAGTTCTGTCCAAAATAACAATATGATTTATTAAGACTAAACACAGAATAGTAAAAGAAACACAGGAAATATAATACATCAAATTGGCTCAAATTTGGAGATTCATACAAACACTATAAAGGTGAAGTTGTCCCTAAACTAGATCGTGAGGATTAAGACGAGGTGGTATGTGGAGCCAATTCCTTGCCACTCAAATCTCAAGAGAGACACACAGCTAACCCAACAGCAATTGCTGCTACTCAAGACAGAACAAAGTTAGAAATAGACGAACAGGCGCGCTCTGCTGACTTCTGATTATCACCTAGGAAAATCCCTATCTGCCGGTGCTGCGGACATACATTACCAAAACTGCCTTATTAACTGCTAGAACACGATCTGGCGTACCGCAGGCGAGGGCTGGTTGCTTCGACGTCCTCGACCAAAGGGCGACTGCCGACTACCCAGAGCACCCGTACAGGCCGAACACCGAACATTCCCGCCCCCACGACAGTGGCCGTGGTTACGTTCCAATCAGCAACTCGAAAACCGGCGGAAATTCCACTCCATTGCCGGAGCACTACCATTCCACCAATGGAGATTCTTGGCGCCAATTTCTGTGCTGATTTTGCAGAAAGTGCGGGAATTTTCCCGCCACAACTGCGTGGGTACACAAGTCATTCCCACGCCTCGCTGGTAGCCCGCCAGAAAGTGTTTTCGCAAAGTTTCTCCGAAGTAACGGAACCTCTAGCCCAGCAGCTACTTCACACCCCAGCGGGCGTGTCTCTTGACAATGTCGGCGTCTGCAAAGCATTCACTCGACTGCCTCACACACGTCGGCTTAACTCTCTTCAGTTCCACAGAGCCCGCCTGTCACCGGACCACCCGGGTGACGAGAGACGCTGCGTGGGAAGTACGCGTGTTAAGGAATAGCAACCCTCCACCGCATGCAACTAGAGAGGAGAATCGTAAGATAGAAATATGAGAGGGGGCTCATGCCACCTCTCATTGCCCCTACGCCATTTTAGATTGTAATTGGTGAGCGGTTGGCTCACTTAGGAGCAAGGTAGTGAGTCAATCGCTCAAGAACAATCTTACAAAGTGACTCCACATACCGCACTCTATAAAAAAGATCATTGCAACTGAAAAATGCAACTCATAGAGGGAGGATTATTTATGATGCAGCCAACTTCACCTTCTTAATATGGAACACTAACACTCACATCACACAACCATACCCAGGGAGCCCCTTCCCAAACACCGATTCACGCAGACATTCACTCTCTAAATATGGCCCGGGCATCTGAGCCAAATATGGAGCAGTTTATTCTTTACAATCAGAGTTGGAGTGCTCCGCAATTAAATGCCCAAAATGTTACAACAATTTTAATCATTAAACTAACCTGAACTCACTCACACATGATACTATATAAGTTAACAATCTCTTTGTGAGCTTTCAGAATCTAATTACAACCTCCGATTCATTCTGTCTCCCTGCAGCAAGAATAACCTTTACAAAATGTTCCCTGAACTGATGATCCACTCACAATGACAGTGGTGGTATCTGCTTCAGTTTATGTGGACTTCAGGCACACTGTTTGCATACACACAACAATAAATACAAAATACAAAAAAAACATGGTGTGGAGAACAATACAGTAATTTGTAATAGGAATTACAGTGTAAAACACAAACACATACAATGTATAACATACAATACAAAAACAACTCTAGAGAAAGAAATTTAAAAAAAAGAAACAAGGTTCATGTGGCATCAAGTTGCCTTTACAAAATGTACCCTGAACTGATGGTCCATTCACAATGACAGTGGTGGTATCTGCTTCAGTTTATGGGGACTTCAGGCACACTGTTTGCATACACACAACAATAAACACAAAATACAAAAAAAACATGGTGTGGAGAACAATACAGTAATCTGTAATAAGAATTACAGTGTAAAACACAAACGCATACAAGGTATAACATACATTACAAAAACAACATAAGAGAAAGAAATTTAAGAAAAAAAACAAGGTTCATGGGGCATCAAATTGTGCGTGCACATTGCACAAAGTTCACGACTGTGCAGAGAATGAGGCACTAAATCACATTGTTTGAAATATCCGTAGCACTTCACAAATTCTACAGTACTGACATCACATAAGGCTAAACGTCGGGTGTTGTTGCTACATTGTTGCAACGGCAATAGGGTGTGCTGGAGCTTCTGCAGTACTCTGTTGAGATTGCACCAAGACCCACGCGTATGATCACGGTAGTAAGGTAGGAAGACACAGTGATAGGCTCTCCTCACGTCGATTAATTGTCTCTGAGATCTACTTGTTGGGATACATCACTAGTCTAGGTCTCTTCTCTCGCTGGACAGAACTTTACGTTTCCCAATATTGCAGTTCGACGAGGGATGATGGCACGTGGAGTGACTCCACAAGTGTGTGAGGTCATCCATACAGGATCGAACTAGGAGCGACTATTGTTAAAACTGCTCTCTAATAGAGAGGAGAAGTAAGTAATGAGACCATACATTTGTTAGTGTGACACGATACTGCTTTGTGTATGCAGATCGGCCAATGCTAGTGAGTTGTAAAAACCCAAACAGGTGAGTATATAGCGTCCCTTTCTGTCCTGAGGCACATGGGGCGCAGGTTCTGACACGATATGTGATCTTCTTCGTGTACTCACGACAACGTGGTCTGCCGCAGGGAATCCCTCCACACGGCTGCCGCGACCGGAGAGCTAGCAGGCTGTCGCGTGTGGGTCGCGTGTCAGTGTCAACGGCCAGCCCCACTTTCGCTTGTGGCCCGGCGAGGGCTGTCTGTCGCCTAATCCCTCAGGTACACGGCCTGGTGCTGTCAGCTTGTAGGACCGGATGCTCTCCCGCCCTTCACGTCAGGTAGCGCGCTGACGCTTTCTTCTTGCAGGTAGCCGATGACCTCCGGCTGGCCCCTGCCTTGCCACGATCCCCGTCATCTGCACAATTCTTACAAAAATCTTATGCCTAAGTTTTCTCCATGACCTTCTATGTTATAATAAATTTACATCACGATACATTGATGGTCTGTCATTTCAGACACTCTAATTTTAATTTTATAGTTATTTATCTGTAGCTATCATAACAAAAATCATGGAAATAATTTATCTTGATATTTGTGTAGAGACCGATCTCACTATTGTACATGGTGTGTGACGCTATATTGGATGAAGAACTAAATGTGCGGGCCCGCACTAATATTACTATTAATTATATAGTTCGACAGTAGACATGCTCAAGAATTAACTACCATATGCCAACGATCTACATTCTATGTCTTCTAAATAAATTATATTATTATGCAGGCTGAAGTTTTACTGAGCTATAAAGAACATGCAACTATCGTACGTTCGAACATGCAACTATTGTACGTTCGCTCGCCGGTCGTCCCTCCACCTCGGGTCTGTGGTTTCATGACCTGAAAAATAACATCCCAACAGGCGCGCCCAAACACAACACTTGTGGTAGAAAACCCCCACAATATTAATCTAGTTATTGTTAAATCCTACAGTTTAACTTATCCTAGTATATCGTACCCTTTTATTTATTTATTTATTTATTTATTTTTTTACCTTATACAATACTCTTACATAATTCCTGTTACGTTGAGATGACTCGCTGCTCGCCGCTATTGCCGACAGTGATGTGCGCCGTACGACATGACCTCCGACTTTTCATTTCGCCTCACTGAAACTCCAGAGACTGGGTTAGCCATGGCTATACACGACAATAAATTTATAGTTGCAACTTCCTTCTCTATGTGATGCGGATTTCGCGATCAAAGCACACCTTTCCAGAAGCAATGTCATATGACCAAGCCAGGACTGGTTCCTGTTGAGGATTCAGTCGCCCAACACACGCCAGCTACACAGTATGTCACGAATATCCAAGTGTAAGTCCCTGGTTATTCATCTGTGACAGTCACGAGCAGCACGCTAAATCCCCAACCAGCACATTGGCATGGTAGGCTTTATGCTCGCATTTCTCTCGTCTAGGGCACCATTGGAGTCAAACGCTCACAGGATCACCCCGACTTGCAAGACAACGATGCTGGCGCAGCTCTGCAAAAAAAAACTATGCTGCCCATATTCATCCTCGAAATCACGCAATATACCACAATCTTGCAGTGCACTGACGCGTGCCTGCAAGCATTGGTACGAACGATTCACGAACTGGTTGTGGCCGCTATGGAGCGTATCACGACTTCTCAGAACGCTTCTAAGAGCACGTTCTTGTATGCGCCCGTTTGTGCAACATCTCGTCACTCATCATTATCCCTCAACATGGACACCAGATAGGAAAGGACAAAAACATTGCTCATGGAAAGGTAGTGCCTCTTATCGCAAAGACAGAGGAGATCGCGACCATAGACAAAAAAAACGTTAACAGCAGTAAATTCTTATGCGAGAAAACGCAGCGTGTTAATACTTTAACAATCTTAATCTTATAATGCAACGATTATTGTTCCCCGAAGAAAGGTTCATATCTTTGCCTATTCTACTATGTACACCACTTAAACTACTATTATTCCACGAACTTCCTTGTGTGAGAGAAGTGGTGGAGTCCTATGGACTAGCGTCAATCCTTTCTTAGACTCCCCCTCCTCTGACGTGCATTAGGATTTGGAGGTCTAATTTCAATCTCCTGGTTCTCCTGTTGTCCTTGATTTCGCTCTCTCCAATTACGGTCGCTTTGCCGTTCGTCATTCCTCCTGTCCCAGATTGCTTGTCTAGATTGACCCTGTTCCCTGACGTTCTGGTTTCCGTGTCTCTGGTTTCCATAACCTTGAATAGCGTAACCTTGATTTCCGTAACCCTGGTTTCCTAACTGACCAGTGCGATTATGCGATCTGTTGTCGTCTTCCCTTGCTGGCCCGTGGTATTTGTTATTTTGCGCCTTCTTCCTGTCCTTTGCGTCTAGTTTATCGAAGACTACTTCGAGTTCGCGCAGTAGACTCTTGAATGCATCTATGTCAGATCCACACTTCCCGACAAGTGTCTGTTGATACCTAACTGGCAATTTCGAAAAGCAAAATTTAATGATTTCTCCGTTGCTATATGGACTATCTAAAAACTGATTCTTCTTGAGTAAATCATCAAAAAATTTGGTTGCGCTCCTATGCCCGGACACTTCCAGTTCAGGACAAAATATTATTTCCTCTTTAATCCTGTCTTGCGTTTCCTTTGACCAGTAGGTCCGCAGGAATGCACCAACAAATTCCTGATAAGTCCGACACGTCGCTGCCACGCCCCGCATCTTTTCCGCTGCTTGTCCTTCGATGTGTCCACACATGAATTCTACTTTTGCCTGGGTTGGCCATGATGCCGGTAATGAATTTGTAAACTGCATCACCCAGCTCTTCGGATGCATCGACCCTCCATTTTCTTTGAACTTCTGGAATTTTAGTATCGACAGGAAGTGATTGTGATCAAAATCCTGTCTGATCCTCGCACTGGTGTTGTCACTCGTTTCCGATACTTGCACGTCTGCTGAGTGTCCTGTTCTATCTTGCTGATAACTGTGATGTGCTACGTCTGTATCACAGTGGAAGTGGCATTCAGCATTCACTCTTCTAAGTGGGCTGCAATTATTGGAGCTATTACTCGCTGTTTCTGCGTGTGCATTGTTCGTTCCGCACGCTGTCACTGGCCTAGAGCACGGCGGGCTTTTCCTCGGAGACACAATCCTGTGTACTCCATCATTGGTATCCGAACGCGCAGTGCTCGTGTGCCCGTTTCGCTCTAGTTTCGCTATCCGACTCTCTACTTCTTTCATTCGTTTCGTGATGTTCGTAACCGCAATATTACCTTGAGTCTTTAAGGCCGCTAGGGATTTTGAGTGGACTTGTGTCGCACGTCGCAAGCGCTCTGCGAGTTGAGAAGTTACTCTTGCGATTTTCATTGCCCCTGTTGCTGCAGTTTTGGCTAGGCCTGCTACTTTTTGTGCTACCATTGACATTTGTTTTGCTTCTCCACATTCTTTCTTTATTGTTAATAATTCCCCACGAATTTCCCCTATATGCGAAATTATTGCTTCCGTGTCCTTCTTACGCTGTTCGTCAGCTTCTTCTTTCTCCTTCTTACGTTGTTTCTCAGCTTCTTCCTTCTCCTTCTTACGTTGTTTCTCATCTTCTTCCTTCTCCTTCTTACGTTGTTTCTCATCTTCTTCCTTCTCCTTCTTACGTTGTTCATCGGCTTCTTCTTTCATTGATCGTAGGAAGCTCAGTATTGGGTTTACGTCATCTTCTTGATCCTCTTCAAACATGGGCGATGTAACTCGGGACACCTGGGCGCTAGAGCTCTGACGTGACCGAGCTGGCCTCTGTCTGCACTCGTTCGTTTGACTATAAACTTCTGCTACCGTCTCGACCTGTGTGCCTGTCTCTGTTCCATCCTCCAATTCACTATCATAATCATGGCCGCGACGTTGCTCTAAGATCGCGTCCAAATCACCGTGCTCATCAATGACTCTGTCGTCCTGTCCTGCTAAAAATGTGCCCATCTCATCTCCGAACCTATCCCCGTCAGTAAACTGCCCCTTATCCATTATAGTATCCACTTTTGTTTTAGCTTCGCTCACTAATAGTCGTGCCTTACTTCTCGTGATCATTCATGAGAAACAAAATTTATCCAAAATACACAATAAAAATAATCTACTCCCTGTATTTTTACACATAGACATAAAATTTCAACAACGCTGTTCCAACGCTGTAATCACAAGCACAATTTGATGTGGTACAGAAACCGCACAGAAATCCGACAAAGTGCGATGTGGTACGCACACCACATCAACGAAACACAAAAAACAATGAACAAAAAAATATATACACTGAAAACAAAAACTGTAATCATGCGCCGCTACTTAAAACTAAACGCGGAACTACCAGAAAAAAACTTGGGTATTAATCAATTAAAAAAATTAGAGAAAAAAAATTTGAATGTTCGTACTAAGAATACTGTTTGTTAATCAGTGATTCTCAGGAAAGATCCGAGGCTAAGGGTCGCCATATTATGCGAGGGGCCGGGGCTAGCAGTGTATTTAACACTAAATTCTAGAAGCTACATACGTAAATGATGCTCTAAGCCCCCCCCCTTTTCTAACTCCAACTTTTGCTGTTGCACAAGGATTAAAAATATACGCGAACTGACTGTAATCAACCCTGCAAGTGGAGTAGAAAAGAGTTTGGCACCTGCAATAATTTAATTTGATAAATAAGTTAAATAAACAAAGGTTTCATTAGCATAGTGAGGAATGATGGGGTTGCTCTATCGATTAACAGAATGAAAGTTCTGTCCAAAATAACAGTATGATTTATTAAGACTAAACACAGAATAGTAAAAGAAACACAGGAAATACACTCCTGGAAATTGAAATAAGAACACCGTGAATTCATTGTCCCAGGAAGGGGAAACTTTATTGACACATTCCTGGGGTCAGATACATCACATGATCACACTGACAGAACCACAGGCACATAGACACAGGCAACAGAGCATGCACAATGTCGGCACTAGTACAGTGTATACCCACCTTTCGCAGCAATGCAGGCTGCTATTCTCCCATGGAGACGATCGTAGAGATGCTGGATGTAGTCCTGTGGAACGGCTTGCCATGCCATTTCCACCTGGCGCCTCAGTTGGACCAGCGTTCGTGCTGGACGTGCAGACCGCGTGAGACGACGCTTCATCCAGTCCCAAACATGCTCAATGGGGGACAGATCCGGAGATCTTGCTGGCCAGGGTAGTTGACTTACACCTTCTAGAGCACGTTGGGTGGCACGGGATACATGCGGACGTGCATTGTCCTGTTGGAACAGCAAGTTCCCTTGCCGGTCTAGGAATGGTAGAACGATGGGTTCGATGACGGTTTGGATGTACCGTGCACTATTCAGTGTCCCCTCGACGATCACCAGTGGTGTACGGCCAGTGTAGGAGATCGCTCCCTACACCATGATGCCGGGTGTTGGCCCTGTGTGCCTCGGTCGTATGCAGTCCTGATTGTGGCGCTCACCTGCACGGCGCCAAACACGCATACGACCATCATTGGCACCAAGGCAGAAGCGACTCTCATCGCTGAAGACGACACGTCTCCATTCGTCCCTCCATTCACGCCTGTCGCGACACCACTGGAGGCGGGCTGCACGATGTTGGGGCGTGAGCGGAAGACGGCCTAACGATGTGCGGGACCGTAGCCCAGCTTCATGGAGACGGTTGCGAATGGTCCTCGCCGATACCCCAGGAGCAACAGTGTCCCTAATTTGCTGGGAAGTGGCGGTGCGGTCCCCTACGGCACTGCGGAGGATCCTACAGTCTTGGCGTGCATCCGTGCGTCGCTGCGGTCCGGTCCCAGGTCGACGGGCACGTGCACCTTCCGCCGACCACTGGCGACAACATCGATGTACTGTGGAGACCTCACGCCCCACGTGTTGAGCAATTCGGCGGTACGTCCACCCGGCCTCCCGCATGCCCACTATACGCCCTCGCTCAAAGTCCGTCAACTGCACATACGGTTCACGTCCACGCTGTCGCGGCATGCTACCAGTGTTAAAGACTGCGATGGAGCTCCGTATGCCACGGCAAACTGGCTGACACTGACGGCGGCGGTGCACAAATGCTGCGCAGCTAGCGCCATTCGACGGCCAACACCGCGGTTCCTGGTGTGTCCGCTGTGCCGTGCGTGTGATCATTGCTTGTACAGCCCTCTCGCAGTGTCCGGAGCAAGTATGGTGGGTCTGACACACCGGTGTCAATGTGTTCTTTTTTCCATTTCCAGGAGTGTATAATACATCAAATTGGCTCAAATTTGGAGATTCATACAAACACTATAAAGGTGAAGTTGTCCCTAAACTAGATCGTGAGGATTAAGACGAGGTGGTATGTGGAGCCAATTCCTTGCCACTCAAATCTCAAGAGACACACACAGCTAACCCAACAGCAATTGCTGCTACTCAAGACAGAACAAAGTTAGAAATAGACGAACAGGCGCGCTCTGCTGACTTCTGATTATCACCTAGGAAAATCCCTATCTGCCGGTGCTGCGGACATACATTACCAAAACTGCCTTATTAACTGCTAGAACACGATCTGGCGTACCGCAGGCGAGGGCTGGTTGCTTCGACGTCCTCGACCGAAGGGCGACTGCCGACTACCCAGAGCACCCGTACAGGCCGAACACCGAACATTCCCGCCCCCACGACAGTGGCCGTGGTTACGTTCCAATCAGCAACTCGAAAACCGGCGGAAATTCCACTCCATTGCCGGAGCACTACCATTCCACCAATGGAGATTCTTGGCGCCAATTTCTGTGCTGATTTTGCAGAAAGTGCGGGAATTTTCCCGCCACAACTGCGTGGGTACACAAGTCATTCCCACGCCTCGCTGGTAGCCCGCCAGAAAGTGTTTTCGCAAAGTTTCTCCGAAGTAACGGAACCTCTAGCCCAGCCGCTACTTCACACCCCAGCGGGCGTGTCTCTTGACAATGTCGGCGTCTGCAAAGCATTCACTCGACTGCCTCACACACGTCGGCTTAACTCTCTTCAGTTCCACAGAGCCCGCCTGTCACCGGACCACCCGGGTGACGAGAGACGCTGCGTGGGAAGTACGCGTGTTAAGGAATAGCAACCCTCCACCGCATGCAACTAGAGAGGAGAATCGTAAGATAGAAATATGAGAGGGGGCTCATGCCACCTCTCACACTAAGCAGATTCAGAAGGATGTAGGTTGCAGTAGGTACTGGGAGATGAAGGAGCTTTCACAGGATAGATTAGCATGGAGAGCTGCATCAAACCAGTCTCAGACTGAAGACCACAACAACAACAATTTCCTTGTCATGTTCCAGAACTCACGCCAGCCTGCGTGAGCTAAAACGCGTGCATTTCGGCCTCCTTTAGTAAAACGGTGTTGGTTCTCTTGCCAACCACAACAAATTTACTCTTCTCCAGCAGAGCCGAAAGCACGTCGTCCTCTCGCTACAGGAGCTAAGACGCTTCTCCTCGATAACAGCTCCAAAAGCTTCCCTCTACAAAATTCAGCACCCCCACACTATTTTCCGAGCTAGCCAATCCCGTGGCTATAGACCAGCACAGTTCGCTCCGTCTATTATTTCCTGGCTTCTTCCAGCTAATTAAAACATTCCGCTCCATACTGCGCCTAGAATGTTCTGGAACAAACTGAAACTCCGTTCAAAATTGAACCCACCAATCGTGTCTCTCTGTTCGCCCTCGCGCGGGAAAAGGTCATTGCACTAGCTTAACCGCGTTTCTTAGAAAGTCCCCAGAAAACGTTAAGACTCGTGGGAAGGCTCCCTTAGGCTTCAGCTCATCTCGACATAGTGGCGTCGGCGTAACGCCCAGCGCCAACGAGACGCCGTCCCTTGAAGCCCTGCCTGTGTTGTCCGCGCAATGGGTGCCTACCTGCTCCGGCGGCGCGTCTTCCCCAGTGGGACGCTTTCGCATGCCGACTCGTAATGGTCGGTTGTAAACTCCCACACCCCTCTGCCCTGCCTTTGAGCCGTGCCACTCGTCCGCGCCAGCCAAACTCCGTGAAAATATCACCTGAACCCCGACTTGATGCAACATGCGAATTTCTTAAAGTTAATATCCGTCTTATGCCTTCTGATACTCCCTATGTTAATTTCAATAGCCTGATTGCCTGATAAATAACATAATAACCGACATCTAACTCGTCTTTGCAACAATTGTTATATTACAGTAAGGTGAAAAATTCTGCTACTTTACACTGTTCCAGACCATCATTTTCGTGAGATATCGGGTTGGGATCCCCTTTTTAGTAATGGTACAGTGCAGACAAAGTCATAACGCCCTCAGACTTCCTGTGCTGCCGTCGTATGCCAAGTGTCAACAATCGGTACAGTCTGTCAGGTACAGGCAGGCCCGTGTATTGTATCTGTGGAGCGCTTGTATAAGAACAGTGGCATACCCCACTCTATGCCGATAGGCAGGTTAATATTTTCCTAAAATTTCTCATTTCAAGCCTTACGTTGTTGACATTAGTCCGTCAGGTAGAAAGAGAGTTAAGGTAGAGCTGAAAACTGAAGCGGCTGCCAACGCTTTTGTAGAAGTCCCTGGTTTCAAAGATCGTTTGATGTCTATATTCCCAAATTCGTGCTCCATAAGTGATGTTGTCATCAGCCTGACAGTCAACGAGGTTGTTGACACAATGCAGAGCATGTATTCTGTCGCAAGTATCAAACGACACACTAAGAAACATCATTCACATGCCAGACAAACGGTGCCGATTACAGTCTATCTAGTGGCATTTCACTCCCAAACTCTGCCCTCACATGCTGCTACTCTGGGGACACGTTTTACAATGGAACCCTATGTCTCTCCAGTCATTCAACGTAGAAACTGCTGGCCTTTTCATCACGATAGAAGTCAATGAAGACATCATACTCGCTGCAGCCAGTGTGGTGAGACACACCCAGCGGATTCACGTACGGTGCCGTTTCTGAGGCGTTTAAATGTCCCTGATCCGCACTCAGTGACACAACGTTCGTGGGCGGCCTTTCTCCATCAAATCTACGTCACGTCGGTGAGCTCTCCGACAGCCCCCAAAATCCGCTGGTACTTTTCGGGTACAGCACCTACGACAGCTATTAACGACACTACTTATGCTTAGTAGCTGTGTCGGAGCTTTGGATCCTCCAATAGGATGTACGATCGGCGACTGCCAATATAGGAGTCCTTCAACATGAACTGAGGACGCGGAAGACAACAGTGGCAGCCGTGTCAATGACATTGTATCAGCTGGGTTCTGTTGTCTGCTTTCGAAAATACCAGTTTTATCGCCAAGACAGAAGACTGCCGAGGATGAGTCGCCCTCTCCCTTAACAATGAACTGTATAGCACGTCAGTAAAGATATCCGAGGAGGCTATCGCCAGCTTTCAAGCAATAGGGGTCAGACTCTCTCCTCCAATTGGTCGCCTAACTGTCGTGCTTCTTTACAGCCAGCTAAAGTCGTGTATTCCCCTTGACAAGTTGTACACACTGGTTCAGCAGATGGAAGCTCTATTTTTATTTTGTAGGGATTTTAATGCTCACAACAGACTGTGGAGCTGTGGCTATAACGATAGGCTGGGTGCCGGGATTCTTGAGATTCCCGACGAGTTTAATCGTATCCTCTTCAGGGATGAATCCCCTACGTCACTTCCGTTTCCTGTACAGAGACCCTCATACGCCGACTTCACTCTGTGTTCCGGATCACTTTCTTCGTTTTCTACATGGTCTACTCTTCCCTATCCTATTGAGTCTGACCACTATATTTCTATTATATCGACTTTCACTGTAGTGCCTGTCACAGACTATGGGCCATCTCATAAATGAAACATTGTGTAGGTAGAGTGCTCTCGGTATGACGCAACTATCGCCATTCCCCACCGTGGCCCCCTACAAAGAAGGTATGTTATGTTTAGAAGTTATACCAATGTAGCGGCATCGCAGTCTACTCCACAGAAGAAACTTATGACTGGCACCAGCTTATGCCCAGTTCCCTGATGGGACATAAAATGTTCGCGTTAGATGATGCATTGGCGACTGGTTTGCAGTCGCCTTAAGCCGCATACCACGTGAGAGAACTACGCTGCCTACAAACTGATGGATGCGTCCAGTAATCGCTTTCTCAAGGCCCGCAAGGAAGGATACTGGAGGAAGTTCTGCGGAAAGTTGTCTGTGCACACTCCTGTTGGGCGTATCTGGTCGACGGTGAACTCGCTCGAACGGAAACCGGTACCTCACATGCGGTTGCAGATCTGAATAGACCAGTTTCGAACCTCCAACCGCCATGCCGGAACCCATCGATCTTGCGACGACAGGTGCCGCTGCCGATCTACGAGGTGGCTTAACCACGACTTTCTCTCTCGGAGAACTCCACAGGGCTCTAACGTTCTCATCAGATACATCTACCAGCTGTGACAAGATCCACCACTCCATGGTTCTGAATTTTTCTGATGATGCACAATGTGGTCTTGCGAACATCTTTAATGACATCCGAACGGATAGGAGAACGTTCCTGACGACTTGAAGAGCAAGATATTGGTGCCCATACCGAATCCTGGGAAAGACCGTGGTCAAGCGACAAATTACCGCCCGATTTCACTGTCGTTCGTCCTGTGTAAGGCATTCGAACGTCTCCTCAAGCTTCGCTCGGAATGGGGATGGAACATGATAAATTGCTGCCGACGATGCAAAATAGCTTCTGTTGCGATGGACACTGAAAACACGTTCTTGACAAACGAGTATTTAAAGGTCTCATTTTTTGACTTTTAGAGGGTGTGTGACAACGCCGTGATACCTGAACCTATTAACAAATTGTAACTGCTGCACACCCCAATGGTGATTTTACGGATTATGTAGAGTTCGCTGTGTTGCCGTGTCGTATATATCCGCTACCAGGACAGGGTGTTGGACGGACCCCGCATAGTATCTCGTGAGCTCACACAGAGCGCGATACTGACAAGGGAACCTCCCCATCGCACCCCCCTCAGATTTAGTTATAAGTTGGCACAGTGGATAGACCTTGAAAAACTGAAAACAGATCAATTGAGAAAACAGGAAGAAGTTGTGTGGAACTGTGAAAAAATAAGCAAAATATACAAACTGAGTAGTTCATGGGAAGATATGCAATGTCAAGGAGACTGAGAACGCAGGAGCGTCGTGGTCTCGTGGTAACGTGAGCAGCTGCGGAACGAAAGGTCCTAGGTTGAAGTCGACCGCCGAGTGAAAATTTTAATTTTTTATTTTCAGTTTATGTGACAAACTCTTATGTTTTCATCACTTTTTTGGGAGTGATTATCGCATCCACAAGAAAACCTAAATCGGGCAAGGTAGAAGAATCTTTTTACCCCTTCGCCAAGTGTACAAGTTAGGTGGGTCGACAAAATATACCTGTCATGTGACGCACATGCCGTCACCAGTGTCGTATAGAATATATCAGATGTGTTTTCCTGTGGAGGAATCGGTTGACCTATGACCTTGCGATCAAATGTTTTCGGTTCCCATTGGAGAGGCACGTCCTTTCGTCTACTAATCGCACGGTTTTGCGATGCGGTCGCAAAACACTTACACTAAACTTATTACAGTGAACAAAGACGTCAATGAACGAACGGACAGATAATAACTATGCAAAAATAAAGAAAATAAAATTTTCACTCGAGGTAAGACTTGAACCAAGGACCTCTTTTTTTTTTTTTTTTTTAAAAAATTCTCATTTTGTTCACTTTTGTTCGTTGCATCTGCTCGGGGCGGACATCGCAAGACATCCGTTTAAGTTCGTTGTTGATCGATTAGCTCAGTTTTTTTATTACAGAGGGCTGCTAACCCTCTGACCGAACACGCTGAGCTACCGTGCCGGCTACCTCTCGTTCAGCAGCTGCTCACGCTACCACGGGACCACGACGCTCCGGAGCTCATTTTGTCCATGATGTTGCCTATGCGACCCGTGGACTACTCAGTTTGTATTTTTTTTTTCACAGTTCCACACAACTTCTTCCTGTTTTCTCAATTGATCTGTGTTCAGTTTATCAAGGCCTATCCACTGTGCCAACTTATAACTAAATCTGAGGGGGGTGCGATGGGGAGGTTCCCCTGTGAGTCCCTTACTACTTGCCCTGTACGTTGCCGACGTAGAGGCTTTGTCCAGCCCCAACGTCAAAGATCTTCAGCATGCGGACGACGTCTGCATATACGACCACTCGTCGTGCTTTTGGGTGACCCGCCTATAGCTTACCGACGCATGTGAAATGTTCGCCGCATGGGAATTCAAAAATCAGGTCACTTCGTCACCTGACAAACCAGTTATTGTGATATTCACTAAGAAACTGAACAATAACTTCTAATCCGAACTTCTGTTTGGCCCGTACACATTTCCTATTCGATCACATGGTGTCTACCTTGACAGCCAAGTCACCTGGTCGCGGTATGTTGGGTACCTCATAGACAGGGTGGAAAACAGTGAATATCTTGCGTATGCTTGCCCGAGTCTGGTTTCGAGCGGAACCAGTTTTGCTCTTGACTTTGAATAAGGTTTTGTATCGTTCTGTCTTAGGTCATGGCAGCATAGTCTACGGCACTGCGCCAAGCAACTGCACTCACGCTGACAACTTAAGCATAATGGTAATACATGGTGAAACAACACTCTGGTGGGCAGATTGCGGGTTTAAATCACCTCTGAGTATGACCTGCGGTCGTCGCACGGTTGCGCTGCCAGAAGTTTACATACGCAGAGGAGTGTTGGTTCATGTCAGACTACGGTGCAGCGAGTAAGTGTGCAGACGTTTTCAGACGTGCTAATGGTGACTGTGTGTTGAAAATGGCTCAAAGAACACATATTGATGACGTTATGAGGAGTAGAGTACTAGGACAACTGGAGGTTGGTCAAAAACTGCAGGTCGTACCACAGGTCCTCCGTGTGCCACAAAGTGTGATCTAAAGATTATGGCACCGATTCCACCAGACAAGAAACGTGTCCAGGCGCTACAGTACGGGACGTCCACAGTGTACAACACCACAAGAAGACCGATATCTCACCATCAGTGCCCGCAGACGGCCACGGAGTACTGCCGGTAGCCTTGCTGCGGACTTTACCACAGCCACTGGAACCGTTGTCTCCAGACACACAGTCTACAGACCTGAACAGACATGGTTTATTCGCCAGGAGACCTGCAAGGTGCATTCCACTGACCCCTGGTCACAGGAGGGCCCGTAAACCCTGGTGTCAACAACACAGTACATGGTCATTGGCACACTGCACCCAGGTTATGTTCACAGACGAGTCCAGGTATAGTCTGAACAGTGATTCTCGCCGGGTTTTCATCTGGAGTGAACCAGGAACCAGGTACCAACCACTTAATGTCCTTGAAAGGGACCTGTATGGAGATTGTGGTTTGATGGTGTGGGATGGGATTATGATTGGTGCACGTACACACCTGCATGTCTTTGACAGAGGAGCTGTAACAGTTCAGGTGTATCGGGACGACATTTTGCACCAGTATGTGCCGCAAAACGCCGTGGAATGGACTACACTAATGTCTGAAGTAGTGCTGGAAGGAATTTACACCATGAATCTTGCAGGGCTGTCTGTCTATAAATCCGTAAGAGTACGAGGGGGTGGAGATCTCTTCTGAACAGCATGTTGCAAGGCATCCCAGATATCCTCAATAATATTCATATCTGGGGAGCTTGGTGGGCAGCGGAAGTTTTTAAACTCAGAAGAGAGTTCCCGGAGCCACTCTGTGGCAATTCTGGACGTGTAAGCTTCCAAGTCCGTCGGAATGCACAATGGACACGAAAGGACAGGATCCTTAAATACGTGTTACTGTCAGAGTGATATCTAGACGCATCAGGGGTCCCATATAACTCCAACTGTACATCCGCCACACCATTACAGAGCCTCCACCAGCTTGTACAGTCCCCTGCTGACATGCATGGTCCATGGATTCAAGAGGGTGTCTCCACGTCCTTACACGTCCATCAGCTCAATACAATCTGAAACGAGACTCGTCCGATCAGGCAACATGTTTGCAGTCATCAACAGTCCAGTGTCGCTGTTGACGGGCCCGGACGAGGCGTAAAGCTTTGTGTCGTGCAGTCATCAAGGGTAGACGAGTGGGCGTTCGACTGCGAAAGCCCGTATCGATGACGTTTCGTTGAATGGGTCACACGCTAACATTTGTTGATGTCCCAGCTTTGAAATCTGCAGCAACTTGCGGAAGGATTACGCTACTGTCACGTTGAACGATTCTGTTCTCACATTGTCTGTGCCGTTCTTCCAGGATCTTGTCACGGCCGCAGAGATGTCGGAGATTTGATGTTTTACCGGATGCCTTACAGTCACGGTACAGTCGTGAAATGATCGTACGGAAAAATCGCCACTTCATCTCTGTGTCCCCACCTCTCATGCGTCGACTGTTGCACCACTTTCAAACTGACTCAAATCTTGATAACCTGCCATTGTAGCAGCAGTAACCCATATAACAACTGCGCCAAATGCTTATTGTCTTACATAGGTGTTGTCGACCGCAGCGCCTTACTGTGCCTGTTTACTTACATATCTCTGTGTTTGAATACGCATGACTATACCAGTTTCTCTGACGTTTCAGCGTAATTTCACTTTTGGAAATTTCTTAATATTGTGGAATAATTTTTGTAATTTGGGTGAAGACTGTAGCACATAACAGGTGAATACCGCTATGTAAAAACGGAATGAGAAAAGGCCTCGAACTAGAGGAAAAAGTGTGTTGGTTGATTGATTTTGGGGAGGGGACCAAACACCAAGGTCATCGTCCCATCGGATTAGGAAAGTATGGGAAGCTATGGCGGCCGTGCCCTTTCCCACGAACCATCCTGGCATTTGTCTGAAACGATTTAGGGAAATCATGGAAAACCTAAGTCAAAGCCGGCCGGGGTGACCGAGCGGTTCTCGGTGCTACAGTCTGAAAGTGCGCGACCGCTACGCAGGTTCGAATCCTGCCTCGGGCATGGGTGTGTGTGTGATGTCCTTAGGTTAGTTAGGTTTAAGTATTTCTAAGTTCTAGGGGACTGATGACCTCAAAAGTCAAGTCCCATAGTGCTCAGAGCCATTTGAACCATTTGAACCTAAGTCAAGATGGTCGGACGCAGTTTTCAACCGTCATCCTCCCGGATGGTAGATCAGTGTGCTAACCACTGCGCCACCTGGCTCGGTGCAAAAGTGCGTGAAAAGTGCCCCTGGCACAACCCTCTACCCTAGATATATACGTATATTTATTACTATAATATGCAACAAACAATCCTGTTGGAGGAACAGCCGCAACTGAGTATTATACCAGAGGTTGGAAATACCGCTTCAGTTATTAAGTTTATAAAGTTCTTTTATTATCACACGACCGGTTTCAGGCTCTTATACGCCCATCTTCAGGTGTCGTAACTTGGTGCTGTGACCCTGAACGCCGCGGTTGAGGTGTATGTGCGCAGTGTGCTAGCTACGAACGCTCGTAGGTAACATACAACTGAAGCGCTATTTCAGCCTCTGATATAATACGCTAGCTGTGTACCGGTCACTGTCTGGGTGAGTACTTACTATTAGTCCGTCTCCTGCTTCCCCCTATTTCTACCCATCCGCTTCTGTCCTCTCTCTCCGTTTACCTTCCCAAACGTTTTTTCTGTTCATCTGTTCATCAATCCCCCTTTCTCTGTCCATTTCCACCCCACCTCTCTCTGTCCGCCTTTCTCTTTCCCATATCTGTGTGCATTTCCTCCTTACCCCTCACTTCTACTACTACTTCCTTCTCCTTCCACGTTATCACTCCCGCTGCAGTAGGAGGTTGCCGGTTCTCACACGCACAGCAGGGTGTACCGAGTTTGGTTGAAACCGATCCCGGGGCTTAGAAGAGATTTTGATGTGCGGCTTCATTCGCATACGTGAATGCCACATGTATTACACATATATTTAATTTATTTCTCACATATTTCTACACATATTCGTCATTGCTAATTTCGTCCAGCAATTTGTTTTCAAGAACCTCGAAGTTTAAAAGTCCATATGTAGTGAACTGTGTGCCGCACAATGATATAACATTGTAGATACATCCAGTGACGTATGTGGACACACTTTAACTCCGTAGTTAGCGATAACGTAGAAATAAATTAAAACGCCATGGATGATAGCAGTTGTCCAAGAATGTCAGTGTTCATGGCATATCTCCTCAACCATGTGTGATGTGGCGATATATTTTTGCAGGTACGTTCAGTGGTATACGTATATACCGCTGAAAAATATATTGCATATATAGTTGCTACTAAAGAAGTAATAAATTAAAAAGTCATGCCTTATGCGGCACTTTTACTGCAAGAACACCGCAGAAGTAGTAAGCGAAAAAAATTTTTTCCTTGCAACATTATATAGTGACTGCGAGCAAGAAAGTTCAAATGGCTCTGAGCACTATGGGACTCAACTGCTGAGGTCATTAGTCCCCTAGAACTTAGAACTAGTTAAACCTAACTAACCTAAGGACATCATAAACATCCATGCCCGAGGCAGGATTCGAACCTGCGACCGTAGCGGTCTTGCGGTTCCAAACTGCAGCGCCTTTAACCGCACGGCCACTTCGGCCGGCAGCAAGAAAGTCTCACAAAAGTTTGAAACTGCCATACAGTGGGGATTGATAGCGTGCTATTTCGTCTCATACCACGGCACCTTTGGGTGATATACGATTAACCATTTCAGTACAGCGGTATGCCTTCACGGCAGGCAATACTTGGCTTACATTTTAGCAAGACCCCCCTTGCCAAACCGCACGTCTCCCAGCAAGATCACGGATCTCTCCCTTGTTGAGAATTTTTGTAGCACAATGAGGCGGACCTTCCTACCAGCTCGGGATTTCCGCCAATTGGACATTCTTTGGCACGATACCGCTCATGAGTAGATCCCAAAAGTCTATCAATCAACGCTTGCATAGGGGCTAAAGGTGGACCAACGCGTTATTGACTTGCTCAGTTTGTGAAGCACTTTCTCTTAAATAAATCGTCAATTTTTTCTGAAATTGTAACTATTTGTTTGTCTGTACATATACGACACGTCTACCAGTTCATATCTAATTTCGATAATTCCTTCGGGGTGCGTCGGTGTGTCGATTTTTCATTTTTTTTTTTTTTAGTGTACATACATACGTTTCTAGGATATGTGTAGATGTGTATATAGATAGATTGGAAATCGTCGCATAACTGAAATGATGTCGTATAGAGATTATGATCAGAATGGCGCCTGTAGTAAGCGACGTTAAACTACGGCATGTTTTATAATGGCAACTGAGGAGTGACATTCTTCTCGTGGCGTGTTTTTTTTCGTCAGAATTTTTATGCTCTTTCTAAAGCATCGATCTGTTTGTGGTGTAAACATTCCTTTACGAGTCATTTTAGCTGAGTGCTTTTCTTCTCCTAGCACTAGGGCTTATGTAAATGTCACCACCGTTCCGCCTTCTGTTTATCTCACGAGCTCATTTCATTACATTTTATTGATTTTCGTTTTAACTGCCTCAGAAAGCTTTAACCGCCGTAATTTTAACGTATTCGCAAAATGTTTGATATTAATTAGAGATTACCCACAAATATGTTACATTACTCAAGTTTTAAACTTTAGATTAAGTATGGACAGGCGATGGTAAGTTAGAAAATTTAAAAAGGGAAATGGATAGGTTAAAGTTAGATATAGTGGGAATTAGTGAAGTTCGGTGGCAGGAGGAACAAGACTTTTGGTCAGGTGATTACAGGGTTATAAATACAAAATCAAATAGGGGTAATGCAGGAGTAGGTTTAATAATGAATAAAAAAATAGGAGTGCGGGTTAGCTACTACAAACAGCATAGTGAACGCTTTATTGTGGCCAAGATAGACACAAAGCCCATGCCTACTACAGTAGTACAAGTTTATATGCCAACTAGCTCTGCAGATGATGAAGAAATTGATGAAATGTATGACGAGATAAAAGAAATTATTCAGGTAGTGAAGGGAGACGAAAATTTAATAGTCATGGGTGACTGGAATTCGTCAGTAGGAAAAGGGAGAGAAGGAAACATAGTAGGTGAAAATGGATTGGGGGGAAGAAATGAAAGAGGAAGTCGCCTTGTAGAATTTTGCACAGAGCATAACTTAATCATAGCTAACACTTGGTTCAAGAATCATAAAAGAAGGTTGTATACCTGGAAGAATACTGGAGATACTAAAAGGTATCAGATAGATTATATAATGGTAAGACAGAGATTTAGGAACCAGGTTTTAAATTGTAAGACATTTCCAGGGGCAGATGTGGATTCTGACCACAATATATTGGTTATGAACTGCAGATTGAAACTGAAGAAACTGCAAAAAGGTGGGAATTTAAGGAGATGGGACCTGGATAAACTGAAAGAACCAGAGGTTGTAGAGAGTTTCAGGGAGAGCATAAGGGAACAATTGACAGGAATGGGGGAAAGAAATACAGTAGAAGAAGAATGGGTAGCTCTGAGGGATGAAGTAGTGAAGGCAGCAGAGGATCAAGTAGGTAAAAGGACGAGGGCTAATAGAAATCCTTGGGTAACAGAAGAAATATTGAATTTAATTGATGAATGGAGATAATATAAAAATGCAGTAAATGAACCAGGCAAAAAGGAATACAAACGTCTCAAAAATGAGATCGACAGGAAGTGCAAAATGGCTAAGCAGGCATGACTAGAGGACAAATGTAAGGATGTAGAGGCTTGTCTCACCTGGGGTAAGATAGATACTGCCCACAGGAAAATTAAAGAGACCTTTGGAGAGAAGAGAACCACTTGTATGAATATCAAGAGCTCAGATGGCAACCCAGTTCTAAGCAAAGAAGGGAAGGCAGAAAGGTGGAAGGACTATATAGAGGGTTTATACAAGGGCGATGTACTTGAGGACAATATTATGGAAATGGAAGAGGATGTAGATGAAGATGAAATGGGAGATAAGATACTGCGTGAAGAGTTTGACAGAGCACTGAAAGACCTGAGTCGAAACAAGGTCCCGGGAGTAGACAACAATCCATTAGAACTACTGATGGCCTTGGGGGAGCCAGTCATGACAAAACTCTACCATCTGGTGAGCAAGATGTATGAGACAGGCGAAATACCCTCAGACTTCAAGAAGAATATAATAATTCCAATCCCAAAGAAAGCAGGTGTTGACAGATGTGAAAATTATCGAACTATCAGTTTAATAAGTCACAGCTGCAAAATACTAACGCGAATTCTTTACAGACGAATGAAAAAACTGGTAGAAGCGGACCTCGGGGAAGATCAGTTTGGATTCCGTAGAAATGTTGGAACACGTGAGGCAATATTAACCTTACGACTTATCTTAGAAGAAAGATTAAGAAATGGCAAACCTACGTTTCTAGCATTTGTAGACTTAGAGAAAGCTTTTGACAACGTTAACTGGAATAGTCTCTTTCAAATTCTGAAGGTGGCAGGGGTAAAATACAAGGAGCGAAAGGCTATTTACAATTTGTACAGAAACCAGATGGCAGTTATAAGAGTCGAGGGGCATGAAAGGGAAGCAGTGGTTGGGAAAGGAGTGAGACAGGGATGTAGCCTCTCCCCGATGTTATTCAATCTGTATATTGAGCAAGCAGTAAAGGAAACAAAAGAAAAATTCGGAGTAGGTATTAAAATTCATGGAGAAGAAGTAAAAACTTTGAGGTTCGCCTATGACATTGTAATTCTGTCAGAGACAGCAAAGGACTTGGAAGAGCAGTTGAACGGAATGGACAGTGTCTTGAAAGGAGGATATAAGATGAACATCAACAAAAGCCAAACGAGGATAATGGAATGTAGTCAAATTAAATCGGGTGATGCTGAGGGGATTAGATTAGGAAATGAGACACTTCAAGTAGTAAAGGAGTTTTGCTATTTAGGGAGTAAAATAACTGATTATGGTCGAAGTAGAGAGGATATAAAATGTAGACTGGCAATGGCAAGGAAATCGGTTCTGAAGAAGAAAAATTTCTTAACATCTAGTATAGATTTAAGTGTCAGGAAGTCGTTTCTGAAAGTATTTGTGTGGAGTGTAGCCATGTATGGAAGTGAAACATGGACGATAACCAGTTTGGACAAGAAGAGAATAGAAGCTTTCGAAATGTGGTGCTACAGAAGAATGCTGAAGATAAGGTGGGTAGATCACGTAACTAATGAGGAGGTATTGAATAGGATTGGGGAGAAGAGAAGTTTGTGGCACAACTTGACTAGAAGAAGGGATCGGTTGGTAGGACATGTTTTGAGGCATCAAGGGATCACAAATTTAGCATTGGAGGGCAGCGTGGAGGGTAAAAATCGTAGAGGGAGACCAAGAGATGAATACACTAAGCAGATTCAGAAGGATGTAGGTTGCAGTAGGTACTGGGAGATGAAGAAGCTTGCACAGGATAGAGTAGCATGGAGAGCTGCATCAAACCAGTCTCAGGACTGAGGACCACAACAACAACAACAACAGGCGATGTAAGGATTCGACGGGGTAGAGGTCCATGTGTTCTAACAGATTGTGTTTCTACAGGATCTTTAGTGACGTGACAGTCACCTCTTAAAGATACTGTGTACTTATAACCCACAGGGCTCTGTACAGTGAACGACGGTGAAATCCCTTTACCAGTGTCATCTGTCTCCTCTAGAAGAACATTCTATCAAATAAATTACAGTTCCACGATAATCCAAGAAGTGACCATTTTCTTAGAATGAGAAAATGCAAACAGTGGTAAATACCAAAAACATGGCAGTCGGTAGTGTAATGTGCGAGCAACGGAAACGCTTTACAGGAACAGGTAATACGAATCCATTGCCTTTTGTGGCTAACTACGACTCACAGGAGGATCCTGAATATGTTCCCTTACCCACATGAATTGCCGGCCGGCGTGGCAATGCGGTTCTAGGCGCTACAGTCTGGAGTCGACCGACCGCTACGGTCGCAGGTCCGAATCCTGCCTCGGGCATGGACGTGTGTGATGTCCTTAGGTTAGGTAGGTTTAAGTAGTTCTAAGTTCTAGGCGACTGATGACATCAGAAGTTGAGTCGCATAGTGCTCAGAGCCATTTGAACCAACCAAATGAATTTCCCAAAGATCTTCTGACCTTGTGAAAAATTATGTAAGCGTGTAAACAGCGTGAAGTTGTAGCACTTACCAAATTTCACCTGAATCTACTTGACAGTGTAATGACAAAAAATTTCAGTGGCCATCCTTAACAATGCAAGGCGACGCTAATCTTAATTTTATTTCGTGCTGAATCACAGATTCTTTTTTGATGTTGTTACGCTTTATTGTTGGAAAAATCGCTAATGCAAATGTAAGTATCATAATCGAACCAATTTGGACATTTTAGATTTGTATTTTTTGTGCAGTTTAGAAGTAATGTCTCATAACACGCCCAATGAGTAAACAGTGGTAAGACAATGCCAACCCACGTTCGTAGTAATAGACGTCAAATTATCGAGTAAAACTGAAGTGATATCAGGTGTTCCCCAGGGAAGCGTCCTGGGACCTCTGCTGTTCCTGATCTATATAAATGACCTGGGTGACAATCTGAGCAGTTCTCTTAGGTTGTTCGCAGATGATGGTGTAATTTACCGTCTAGTAAGGTCATGCGAAGACCAGTACCAGTTGCAAAGCGATTTAGAAAAGATTGCTTTATGGTGTGGCAGGTGGCAGTTGACGCTAAATAACGAAAAGTGTGAGGTGACCCACATGAGTTCCAGAAGAAATCCGTTGGAATTCGATTACTCGATAAATAGTACAATTCTCCAGGCTGTCAATTCAACTAAGTACCTGGGTGTTAAAATTACGAACAACTTCGGTTGGAAAGACCACATAGATAATATTGTGGGGAAGGCGAGCCAAAGGTTGCGTTTCATTGGCAGGACACTTAGAAGATGCATCAAGTCCACTAAAGAGACAGCTTACGCTACACTCGTTCGTCCTCTGTTAGAATATTGCTGCGCGGTGTGGGATCCTTACCAGGTGGGATTGACGGAGGACATCGAAAGGGTGCAAAAAAGGGCAGCTCGTTTTGTATTATCACGTAATAGGGGAGAGAGTGTGGCAGATATGATACGCGAGTTGGGATGGAAGTCATTAAAGCAAAGACGTTTTTCGTCGCGGCGAGATCTATTTACGAAATTTCAGTCACCAACTTTCTCTTCCTAATGCGAAAATATTTTGTTGAGCCCAAGCTACATAGGTAGGAATGATCATCAAAATAAATTAAGAGAAATCAGAGCTCGAACAGAAAGGTTTAGGTGTTCGTTTTTCCCGCGCGCTGTTCGGGAGTGGAATGGTAGAGAGATAGTATGATTGTGGTTCGATGAACCCCCTGCCAAGCACTTAAATGTTAATTGCAGAGTAATCATGTAGATGTAGATGTAGATGTAGAAATGCACGCAGTTTGCAAGTACTCATTGACGTATTTTTAAGAATAAAATCTTCTAAAAAATATTCGATTTTAAAAAGATGTACTGTAGAAATGTTTGACAACACTGACTTATCTGAACAGAAAAAGTGACACTGCATATGTTTCAAATATCTCGGTGAATAGTTCTCGTGTTTCCACCCAGGCTGCAGCCTTAAAATACTGAAACGTTTCGTCGAGTGTCATACTCATCTTTTGATGAAGTGTCGAGTGATGTGGATGCTGTGACATTTATACTAGAGGAGAGCCCTCCCTCCACCTGGCTGCCGGAGGCCATGAACTGTCTCGCAGGCTGGTGGAGAGGGGTGTGTCTGTAGTGGTGGGGGTAGCGGGTGATCCGTTCGCATGTTGTGCTGGTCGCACTCTAGTCGTATAGCCGCTGAAGCCGAATTCCTTGCGCAGTTACACGGTGTCCTTCGTGTCTGTTGTCGAGACTGCCATGAAGCCGTTTTTCAGTTGGATTCCCAATTTCCGGTTTCTCACCAAAACACCTTGGTATTCTGGAAGTCAAAGGTGTAGTCTTCTTTGAGGCTGATTTTTCTGTCTGTTCCAATCGCACGTGCCTGCCATACTACTCACAGCGTTTTGAAATACAGGTCTGCATTTGCCCAATGTACTGTTGGCTGCTATCTCGCCCGATATTGTACACTCCTGGAAATGGAAAAAAGAACACATTGACACCGGTGTGTCAGACCCACCATACTTGCTCCGGACACTGCGAGAGGGCTGTACAAGCAATGATCACACGCACGGCACAGCGGACACACCAGGAACCGCGGTGTTGGCCGTCGAATGGCGCTAGCTGCGCAGCATTTGTGCACCGCCGCCGTCAGTGTCAGCCAGTTTGCCGTGGTATACGGAGCTCCATCGCAGTCTTTAACACTGGTAGCATGCCGCGACAGCGTGGACGTGAACCGTATGTGCAGTTGACGGACTTTGAGCGAGGGCGTATAGTGGGCATGCGGGAGGCCGGGTGGACGTACCGCCGAATTGCTCAACACGTGGGGCGTGAGGTCTCCACAGTACATCGATGTTGTCGCCAGTGGTCGGCGGAAGGTGCACGTGCCCGTCGACCTGGGACCGGACCGCAGCGACGCACGGATGCACGCCAAGACTGTAGGATCCTACGCAGTGCCGTAGGGGACCGCACCGCCACTTCCCAGCAAATTAGGGACACTGTTGCTCCTGGGGTATCGGCGAGGATCATTCGCAACCGTCTCCATGAAGCTGGGCTACGGTCCCGCACACCGTTAGGCCGTCTTCCGCTCACGCCCCAACGTCGTGCAGCCCGCCTCCAGTGGTGTCGCGACAGGCGTGAATGGAGGGACGAATGGAGACGTGTCGTCTTCAGCGATGAGAGTCGCTTCTGCCTTGGTGCCAATGATGGTCGTATGCGTGTTTGGCGCCGTGCAGGTGAGCGCCACAATCAGGACTGCATACGACCGAGGCACACAGGGCCAACACCCGGCATCATGGTGTGGGGAGCGATCTCCTACACTGGCCGTACACCACTGGTGATCGTCGAGGGGACACTGAATAGTGCACGCTACATCCAAACCGTCATCGAACCCATCGTTCTACCATTCCTAGACCGGCAAGGGAACTTGCTGTTCCAACAGGACAATGCACGTCCGCATGTATCCCGTGCCACCCAACGTGCTCTAGAAGGTGTAAGTCAACTACCCTGGCCAGCAAGATCTCCGGATCTGTCCCCCATTGAGCATGTTTGGGACTGGATGAAGCGTCGTCTCACGCGGTCTGCACGTCCAGCACGAACGCTGGTCCAACTGAGGCGCCAGGTGGAAATGGCATGGCAAGCCGTTCCACAGGACTACATCCAGCATCTCTACGATCGTCTCCATGGGAGAATAGCAGCCTGCATTGCTGCGAAAGGTGGATATACACTGTACTAGTGCCGACATTGTGAATGCTCTGTTGCCTGTGTCTATGTGCCTGTGGTTCTGTCAGTGTGATCATGTGATGTATCTGACCCCAGGAATGTGTCAATAAGGTTTCCCCTTCCTGGGACAATGAATTCACGGTGTTCTTATTTCAATTTCCAGGAGTGTATATTCCCAGTACGATCGTTTTAGTGGGTCTTTCACAGAGCCAGGCAACTCTTTCGTTTTCGGCGGCGGTCTGAAGCCGGCTTTCAGTTTGAATGTTTCGAATAGGAACGTAATTTAGGCTGTGGGCGGTCTGCTGCATCTTGTCTCTTCTTGAATGCTCTACTAATCTGCGCTTCACGGTGCCCATTTTGCGCAGTACTTGCTTCAAGTTTGTAGGTAATCCCGGAGGTCTGTTTTATAGCAGACGACTTGAACCCTATATATGTGGGTGGGCAGCACGCTCTGTCGCTGCGCTGGACGGCAGCAGCTCGTGGCAGGCAGGTACAAGCCTTCTTCCTTTATGCAGAATGGCCTAGCGTACCATATGCGTTCTTCGTCATTGGTACGGCCCGGAACGGGAAATAACCATATCCACAGTGAAAGCAGTGTTATGATGGAAGCTGTTAAAGTGGTCCAGACGCTCGTCCAGTGCCTTTTAGCCCTGCTCCCATGATAAGTGGTCTGCAGAAGCACCTCCTCAATGTGTTCCATGGTAGAAGAAGACGAGCGCATATTATTACTAGCAAGCATGGCAATGGTGATGGATCGCCTTCGGCTTACTTGGAAAGATCTTGACACCAATGCGCGTACTCCGCTCACATGTCAGCTGTATATGGGAAAGGCACTACCAGCACTGGGCGGACTGCAGCCCACGCGCCGACAGCGAGGTGCAGAAACGCCGTGCCGCCGCCGAACAGTTCTGCAGATTTGTAGACTGTCGGGAGCTCAGACGACCGACAAGGAGGCGAATAACACGCACCATTCTCGATGACAACACCTAAACGGCACATTATTAGTGGCACGGAGGAAGCTATCCGAGGGGGGCCAAAGGTAGAAGCAGAGGAGACCTGGCGGGAAACCTGGAGGGTCATCGACAAGTCCCGCCTATATGACGGCAGCAGAACAGGAGGCTGTTTCAGTCACTGAGAGGTCCTCAAACAGACAAAGCCAATGCAACGGTGTGGAAAGTGTAATGACTAACGTCAAAGGAGAAAATTAGACACGCACCAATATTTGATGAGATTTCTGTTGCAGCATACAGAGGCGTACCACAGGTACCTTGCAGTTGGCGGAAAAGACATTTTACCAACAAAGTGGTGAATGAAACGTTGATTGAAGCATGTTATTATTATTTTGAATGGAATGATTTAAGAGTTGGGTAAAATATCGTGAGTGTACAAACTAAGGTACACAAAAGATTTCTTTTTAGATTATTACAATCTAGGCATTGGCACGGCTCGCACAGCTGACACTTTTGAAATTGGTAAAAAAAAAGAAAAAATATTTTGCATACTGACTTGGGTTCTGTGGAGGAAGTAAAGGTGGTAATCTTATTTTTGTGCGTCTTATAAGTCAAGAAAACATGTGCAAGTGCTAACCGTCCCATCCTGTCTAGCATATCCCAATCAGTCCAATAAAGTGTGTCATCGGAAAATTGTTTTGTGTGACCAGATGTCTGAACTGACATCCATTCTGTATCGGTTTTGTAGCGCTCTTCGATGAACGATACCACTTAAGGCCAACTCTTACGTCACTTGCTTCAGTCTGTCTCGTGTATTTTCCATGTTGGCATTTCTGACAAATAAATCTTTTATAAATATTATTGCTGTGTAAAGGGCACTGTTGTTTCACATAAGTCTATGTGTCTTCTAGGTGTACAGTATTCTCATCTGTGATGTGATGAACAGTGTTATTGTGAGCAGTTTATTTTTCATTTACGCTCGACTTAAATACATGTTTATTTTCCATACGTCTTGTATACGTCTATGACGTTATCATCACGTTCATTGTGACCAATGTTATTTGTGTTCCTCACGTATTGTTTACTTGGTTTGATCTTCATTTATTTGTGCATGTCTTGTCTTATGTACATACGGAACATTATCATCACGTTCAATGTAACGGTGTTCTTCATGAGCAGTTTATTTGTAAGGAAATTTATTTATCTGTACATGTCTTGTACCTCTTCACTAATGGCAAACATATATGTAAATGGTCAACTGGGCTTGACACACCAGGGTACAACAGAAAACGTAATATCCCCGCAATATCCCACATCGGTGAATGAAGTGTTAATGTACTTGTTAGGGAGTGAAGAACTTGGTTTCTTTTGAAGTGTGTGTGCGATGGACCAAGTGGACATAGATGGGCGACTTCGCCACGACATTCAACCATCCGTTCGGAAGATTAACAGTCGTGACAAGGATATGTGTGGCACGTCCGACTGCAGCCACTTTCGCCAACTCGCCGCGAGCGGCTGCGGTGGGGGAGGGAGCCGGAGACCCTGGGGCGAGCCCCGGAGTAGAGGAGGACACTGCAGGTATTCCGCAAGCCACAGCGGGAAGCCGGACAGACGCCCTCGCCTCACTCAGGGAGGGGCACGTTGTGAAGGGCCTGTCTGACAGCGAGAAGCGTGCCGTAAACTGTAGGACACCTGCAGCCATTAGGACGGAACGCCAAGAATGAACTCGCGAAAGCATCTTAGAGAGCAGAAATGTGCTGACAATTCCAGCACCCCAGCGAGGAGTGTACAGAAAACACGGGGAATTGGAGCAACGAGGCTCGTGAAGTAAGTCAGCATTCTTAAGAAAATGTTTTTCTCGAGAGCGAGGACATTCCTTATTAATCACGGATGCCGGCAGATTTTGAGACGTAGCCCAAACATTGTGCAGATCTCACACAGAGAAAGCAGTTACTAAGAAGTGTTATTTAGCTGCTCTCCTTACAGCCTCGGAATGCAGGAAGACATCTCAAGAATGTGAACCTTCCACCCATTACCAACAGCCACCTTCCGACGCCGTGCCGGCACAGCTTCGGCCACGCAACCGACAACGGGCAGACAACGCGGAGATCGCAGCTGTGTCTGCGACGCCGCAAAGCCGCGGCTGCTGAGGAGGGCAGTCGACCCGCGCTGCACAGCTGCGAGGCGGCGCGGAGAGCCTGCACAGCGCCTGCCACTGGCAGCACCGTAGGTTTACGATAACGAATAACGGGGAGGCCATTCGCCCTCTCCTCCTTCTCCTTAATAACCGAATCGTGTCCACGCCCAGTCAAATCGGCCCTGAGTTTTATAATTTTGTTTTGGTTTGTGTAAGCAGCACGGAAATAAATACATTTCTTTCATGTTTTGATCATATATGCAATCTTTCGCGTTCATACATGAACCCCTTAATTAATAATCATTTGTGTTTGATTTCGTTTCTGTTGTGTACATAGTTCCGCATAGTCAGCGCGTACACAACTTTCCCACTAGAGCGCGCTCTGCTAAGCACAATAGCGCAGGCGCAGCGCTCGTCCGTCTCCGCACTACGAGAAGGCGCTGTCTTAGAGACGGACCAAATTCTGCTTCCGCTGATCCGCGTATTAATATGTAACACAGCCAATGACATTGCTGCTAACGTAGAACCTTTTCTCCTCGCAGATCACACTCGCGCAGTGATACATGAACGTGCGAGGTATTATAATGAGTGTACAGACCCCCAATTTGCATTAGTCTGCACCAGTCTATAGTCAAGTTTCAGTCTGCACCTAATAAGATTACCATATTCCTGTACATAGCCATCAAGATAAATGACACTTTGTCAAGTATCAGAGATATGTGAGAGTAAGAATAACGTACCAAGATAAAGGAACTTCAGATTGTCAATTGTAAACAGCATCCAGAATAAAGTTAAGTAAGGTTTATGATTGTTATTGTTTTAATAAATGTGTGTGAAAATTAATCAAATTCTGTTTAAAGTTGGTCACCATCAATCTGCTACTCTAAGCGTGCAAGTGGCATTTCTATCGTCTGACGTAACGGCAGAAGATAAACACGCCACGATAAGACCACGAGACATATTGCTGACACTCGCCTACTTCGTTGTGAGTGACAAGTCAAATAATCTGATGGTGTGTCTATCGAAGGTCTTACAGTACGCACACCACACTTTCATTATTGATATCAAGTAATTGTTGCCTCCTAAAATGGTTCAAATGGCTCTGAGCACTATGGGACTCAACTGCTGAGGTCATTAGTCCCCTAGAACTTAGAACTAGTTAAACCTAACTAACCTAAGGACATCACAAACATCCATGCCCGAGGCAGGATTCGAACCTGCGACCGTAGTGGTCTTGCGGTTCCAGACTGCAGCGCCTTTAACCGCACGGCCACTTCGGCCGGCTGTTGCCTCCTAATGTCGCGCAATTTCATTAGTCATCTACTCATAAATTCATGTCTGATAGCAGAGAGAAGGAATTCACAGTTCACCACAACATATTAATAAGGAAGAAGCAGATGGTACCCGAGACCGTACACTGTATAGCAACAAGACACACACAGACTTGTATGCAAGCAGCTGCAGCCACCCAGCGCAACGGCACAGAGAACTGACCGCCATGGTACATAAGCCACACGTGATTTGCTATAAAAAAATGTCTCTCTGACGAACTACAACATATGAAGGAATTATTCCACTATTCGACAAAAATGGGTACGATGAAGCACAAATAAGTAAGGCATTCAACAAGAGACAAGATGCTGGAAACAGGGAAGAGGGAGACAAAGATGAGAGACTTGCTTTCCGTCCATACCTGGAACTGCAATCAGCCAAACTTCTTGTACACTCGAACAATCCTATTAAAAAACCATCATGTGACCACTGACGAAGACGAAATACACTCATGGTCATAAATTAAAGATAATTGCAGAATATGGTGCCATGCAACGTGTCACAACACAAAACTGGCGCTAATAGCATAGGCACATAGGGAACACACACGACACGGATCTGTAAGTCAACGGTATTCATGATAAGTTGAGAAAATCGTCCCGATACACATGTGCTACAAAACGCCACTGTTTCCTGCGCATGTACCCCCACATCAACATGGGATGTGATCACCATCCTCACATACACAGGCCGCAGAGTGGGTATAGCCTCCCATTCTTGCAGTAGTGTCTGTTGAGCTCCTGAAGTGTCGTAGGGGTTTGAAGCCGTGCAGCGATACGTCGACTGAGACCATCCCAGACGTGGTCGATGGGCTTTAGGTCTGGAGAACAGGCAGGCCACTCCATTCGCCAGACATCTTCTGTTTCAAGGTACTCCTCCACGATGGCAGCTCGGTGGGACCAAGCGTTATCATCCATCAGGAGGACGGTGGGACCCACTGCACCCCTGAAAAAACTGTAGAAAATGACGGAAACTGATTAGGTGGTCTCTGGTGCGCTTTCCTTCATGTTATAGTAAAAACCATCTTGTATTCTTACGTACATGATGCTCTAGGTGTAACGCTCTAACTTATGCATGTTTCGTATCTCCTCCTATGACAAAGGACGAATTACAACCGAACTTCGTAAACACACCGCTTACTATCTGGAAACAAGCAGTGTGGTGGTAAGAACCAGTTGCCTTCCATGCAACTAAATACTGTCTTCTGACAGTGTGTCAGTAATGGGTGAAGTGGAGGGAGATATAGGGTGATATTGAGAAAGGGGAGAACTGAGATATAGAGAGAAGACATAGGGGGAGGGATCTGAAAAGGGTGGGGATAAAGTGGTAAGAGATATAGGTATAGGGGGAGGAGAGGATGAAAGAGAGAAGGGGGATAGAGGCAGCGGCACTTTGAGGCATGGAGGATGACACTATGGTAGAGACGGTGAGTGGGATGCAAATGAGTGGGAGCAAGGGAGCTAGAGAGAAAACGTGGGGAAGAGGAAATAGGAGGGACGAAATGGGAGAGGGAGAGAAAGGGTGAGGGACAGACAGAAAGAAAGCGCTAAAAGTTTTCTTACAAATGGATACTAAAAATGTTTGGACGTACATGTGTATGTATGTAAACCATTATCTGAGTCTCAACCAAACTTGCTATACATGCATAAGTGGAAATTTCTTTGTATGAATGCCTTACGATTTCTATGCTGAATGAGATTTTCACTCCGCAGCGGAATGTGCACTGATATGAAACTTCTTGGCAGATTAAAAGTGTGTGCCACACCGAGACTCGAACTCATATCAGCGCACACTCCGCTGCAGAGTGAAAATCTCATTCTCGAAACATTCCCCAGGCTGTGGCTAAGCCATGTCTCCGCAATATCCTTCCTTTCAGCAGTGCTAGTTCTGCAAGGTTTGCAGAAGAGCGACTGTAAAGGCTGGAAGGTAGGAGACGAGGTACTGGCAGAAGTAAAGCCAGTGAGTCGTGCTTGGGTACCTCAGATGGTAGAGCACTTATCAGCTAAAGGCAAAGGTCCCGAGTTCGAGTCTCGCTCCGGCACACAGTTATAATCTGCCAGGAAGTTTCAAGTTGTATGCTGTTTTCATCTATATGTGTAAACGAAATTTCTTATATCTTACATTACAGGCACAGTTCCGTTTTTTTTCCTTTCTAATGGAAGACTGTAATAAATAAGTACACAGACAATACTGGTTACTCAGATAGTTTTATATACACTCCTGGAAATTGAAATAAGAACACCGTGAATTCATTGTCCCAGGAAGGGGAAACTTTATTGACACATTCCTGGGGTCAGATACATCACATGATCACACTGACAGAACCACAGGCACATGGACACAGGCAACAGAGCATGCACAATGTCGGCACTAGTACAGTGTATATCCACCTTTCGCAGCAATGCAGGCTGCTATTCTCCCATGGAGACGATCGTAGAGATGCTGGATGTAGTCCTGTGGAACGGCTTGCCATGCCATTTCCACCTGGCGCCTCAGTTGGACCAGCGTTCGTGCTGGACGTGCAGACCGCGTGAGACGACGCTTCATCCAGTCCCAAACATGCTCAATGGGGGACAGATCCGGAGATCTTGCTGGCCAGGGTAGTTGACTTACACCTTCTAGAGCACGTTGGGTGGCACGGGATACATGCGGACGTGCATTGTCCTGTTGGAACAGCAAGTTCCCTTGCCGGTCTAGGAATGGTAGAACGATGGGTTCGATGACGGTTTGGATGTACCGTGCACTATTCAGTGTCCCCTCGACGATCACCAGTGGTGTACGGCCAGTGTAGGAGATCGCTCCCCACACCATGATGCCGGGTGTTGGCCCTGTGTGCCTCGGTCGTATGCTGTCCTGATTGTGGCGCTCACCTGCACGGCGCCAAACACGCATACGACCATCATTGGCACCAAGGCAGAAGCGACTCTCATCGCTGAAGACGACACGTCTCCATTCGTCCCTCCATTCACGCCTGTCGCGACACCACTGGAGGCGGGCTGCACGATGTTGGGGCGTGAGCGGAAGACGGCCTAACGGTGTGCGGGACCGTAGCCCAGCTTCATGGAGACGGTTGCGAATGGTCCTCGCCGATACCCCAGGAGCAACAGTGTCCCTAATTTGCTGGGAAGTGGTGCGGTCCCCTACGGCACTGCGTAGGATCCTACGGTCTTGGCGTGCATCCGTGCGTCGCTGCGGTCCGGTCCCAGGTCGACGGGCACGTGCACCTTCCGCCGACCACTGGCGACAACATCGATGTACTGTGGAGACCTCACGCCCCACGTGTTGAGCAATTCGGCGGTACGTCCACCCGGCCTCCCGCATGCCCACTATACGCCCTCGCTCAAAGTCCGTCAACTGCACATACGGTTCACGTCCACGCTGTCGCGGCATGCTACCAGTGTTAAAGACTGCGATGGAGCTCCGTATGCCACGGCAAACTGGCTGACACTGACGGCGGCGGTGCACAAATGCTGCGCAGCTAGCGCCATTCGACGGCCAACACCGCGGTTCCTGGTGTGTCCGCTGTGCCGTGCGTGTGATCATTGCTTGTACAGCCCTCTCGCAGTGTCCGGAGCAAGTATGGTGGGTCTGACACACCGGTGTCAATGTGTTCTTTTTTCCATTTCCAGGAGTGTAAATGGCCAATTGTGGACTCCTGCCTCATTGCAAACCAGAAGGGCTATTATCCAAACCGGCAGGGGAACATATTTGTAAGACGTTTAGTTGAAACTGGTATTAGAATACAAATTTAAGAACTTCATGGTGAATGTCTAACTGTATGATTACTAGCGGCTGTAGTTAGAACTAATTCATGCTCCTATTAATTTTTAGCGATGCTTGAAGCAATTAACGGTCCTATTTCTTTTCTGCGTATATTGTCTGTATGATGACATTGTCACCTATGAAACTAAAGTGCAATATGTGTGTGACTGGAGTACTGTCTTTAATCATAAAGAAAAAGCTGCACCTAATTAAACATAAAGAAGTGAACATTCTTTGAATAGAGTGTGGGTTACGTTGCGAGGGTGTCTAGTACTATAGCTACCTAACGGAATCTCATTACGATTACAAAGTCTGATGGAGCAGCTGTCTGGACGATGGCATGTCAGACCCTGTCCGGACATTCAGAAAAGTTTTTTCGTGTATCCCACAAATCACTTAAGGAAGACTCCGGGATGGTTCTATAAGAAGGTTGTTTGTGTAGTTGCCCCAGATGATAATTACACGAAATATTTGTCAGGATTTGTAAAACGTGGGTCCTTGAGGTACCTGAATACGCGAACACCGAGAAGTAAATTTAAACAGTTTTATTAACAAAAGGCTGATTATAAAACACGCACGCTACGCATATCCGTCATCACTGTGTCTGACATCCTACCACCGGCTAATTTCGGTCTATCAAAAGGCTCCATGGTGAGATAAGGAAAGAGATATATTCGCGCCCGAGGCCGCGCAAGTTATATCGGCGCATTGCCGACGGCGGCCAGTCGCTTAGTCTCCTGTGGCGCACTGCAGCCGGACGCATGTCTACTGACAAAGAAAACTGTTGGCATTCCAAGACAGGTGTAGTGGGACGCGAAATTGAAGCGTCACCCATCCACCAGTGTCAGCCCAGTTTGCAGGTGAATATAAGTTTAATTTAGTTTTGTTTATGTATTTTTGTAATATTTGTAATGGTTGTGAAGTGTCCAAAGTTTTTGTATTTTTTTTATGTTTCATGTACGGAGAGGGCGGCGCAACGAACGGAGACAGCATCTTCGTTGCCGGGACCGGAGAGAAAATTGCTGGCCACTATACGTTGCGGGTCGACAGCCAAAGAGCGACAGAAGATTCTGAAACCGATTTGTTGCGTCGTGCTTCTAAAAATTGAAAATGAATAATTTGTAATGTTTTGTACAACAATGATATCATAGGAAGTTTAATCTGATTGAAAATGTTAGTTTTGTCTTGTCAAGGCTCAGGTTCACGTCTGTATGTAGGAAGATAATAAACTAGTGGATGCTACTAAAGTTGAAATACGTGTTCCGAGGAGTTATTTATGAAGAATTATGTGAATGAATTAATAATATATTTGACAAGATTATTGGATTTTGACAGCGTCCATCGCGACTTTGAATCTCAAAAAGTTTATTCAATGTGGTTCTATTATCGATTAAATCTGATAACGTGTATCAATATAAATTCTGAGGAGAAACAAACGACGTCTAAAAAAAAAAAAAAGTTTATGCAAACCAGTTGGCCCGAGTGACGTAATTCTGTGCATACGACTCAAATGATGTTTTACAGTTTCGTTCAAGAACCATTCTGAGACAGTTTAAAAAGAATATAAATAATTTTGAAGTGGGTTGTAACTGACGTAGGTGACGAAGTCTACACATGGTCATATGTCGAAAGAAAATCATTTAAACAAATCTATACGTCGTTACACTACACAGGTCGGCTGGCAAGCGCGTGTTACGTACTGTACGGCTACGTGCAAACCCCTAGACCCTTACATCACTCTCCCCGGAGAAAAAGAACAACCATAGGTGGCTCAGAACAACCCCCTGGACGTTATGAATCTATTTCGCCATTTGTGACATCAGAAGGCATTGCAACATGCGTTTCATTTGCAGGCACAGTAACGTTCGGTACAGGGAAGCTTGCCATCAAGATGACAATTTAATACAAGACTAATGCTGTTGACAAAGACAAATTAATAAAAGCAATAAAAACACAAAACTAACAATCAAGAATGCATTAACGTTATTGGATGAATCGAAGGACTTAATTCTATTTGCTGCTTCAATGAAGTTTAGCTATTTGTTGGAAGAAATTACATTTTCACGGATATCCTTAGTTAAATCATTGTCTTCAGAGTAACTTGATAACTAATGATTTCCATATGTTAATATATATGAATCATTGCAATAAACAGATAATATTCTTATTAATGGCAAATATCTAGTTGGATGAAATGCAGTTTGCAGTACTCTAGTCATATCAAATAGTTCACATGATAAATCACAATGTGTGGCATTCAAGATTATTCCACTATCATTCAGTTTGAGTGCAAAGTGTATCTCGGGTGTATCACAATTTTTACATGTAAAGTGGACATCAAGGGTGGAGTTAAATGAGAAAATTATACCTTCAGAACATTGTTTAAGAAATTGATAAAGAGGCGTTAAAATTCTAGAGAAATCGTCTCTTTGGGGCTGATTCGTAAACAATTTTTTCTCCGTGCGGTAAACCCTACTTTCTGAGAATACTTCCGATTCAGGGCAGATTAACTTATGATTACGTTTACACGTTTGCAAATCATTTTCATTTAGGGACACAAAATATCTCCGATCCTTGTTGATCAGTAGATAATCATTTAGTATGTATTTTACACGAATACTTGCCTGTTTCCATTTCACAAGGTAAGTATAATTCCTATACATTTCAAAATTATGCTTTGATCTCGCAATGGTTACAGAAACAATAACAGTTAATTCATCTTCAATCATTAAAGAGTGTGTGGTGGTTAACTTGTAGTAAGCTATAAACTGTAAGACTTAACAGGATAAATCATAGCATGTATTGCATCTATCTTTCGTTCAATTGACAGTAGTATCTGTAAAAAACGCTGTGGATGTAGTAGTACACTTCTCAAACAATCATTTGCACTACTTTTTAAAGATGTTCTTCAGTTATGGGGAACTATTCTGGCATTTGATAAACTATCAGTAATCCTTAACAAAAGAGTGTTTAAATCTAAGTGTGCACTCACAGCATTTAATCCTTGGAATAGTTCTTGGATATCTGCCTTCATTTCAATACGAATTACGTGGAAATGTGGGATAAATTTCTTTACATCTGTTCAATGAAAACTGTGTAGTTAGTAATGGTTCTTTGCATATTCTTTAATACGATAATTCATTAAGAGGTTTTTGTTGAATCTGTACCGGACTATTGTTCAAGAGTCAACATTTTGCCTTTAACTTCCAGTAGGTCTCGACTAGTTAAAGTACCAAATACAGTACGAAGAATACTCCCTCCAAAATCAAACCAGGCATGTTTACACCTAATTAAAGTTTTGTGTGGCAGAAGCTTTAAAAAACAGTAAATCTCTTGTTCATAATTAGCAAATGTACACTGTACCTGCATTTTGGATGCGATACAGTTATTATACCAAGATCTACCCCTTTCCAAAATTGTATCATTATCCTTAGCAGAACGAATTAGATCAATTTGCTTCAGTACAGAACTGAACTGTTGGTGGATTTCACTCAGATTGTTCTTGAGTACAAGTTTTACATTACTTCTAGAAACTACCATGTCCCAAAACACCTGTACTCTGTGGTACTATTACTACAGCATTCATAGAATACGATATCATAGCACACGTAATAATAAAAATGAACAAGGTTAGTCAGTTCTAAATACTACAGTGAACAATGAACATAAAATAAATGAGTTTCTTGTGGTAACCTGTGGAATAAAAGGTTTAGTTTCACCTGTGCACTCGTGCAATAGCTTCAATACTAAATTTTCACAACACATTCACATAAGCACATGGCTGAAATAAACACACGCATTGCACTCCCACACACTACGCACGTTTACACATATTGTAGGGGTGTCTGGAACATGATCGATTGGAACGTGGCGATACCTCGGCCTCGAAGTCTGGACTGCGACCTCGCGATTCTCGCTTCCTGCACTCGAGAACAGCAGGTCTACCTCCCGGTCGGTCTTCGTCGTCTTGTGAAACTACAGGAAATCTACCCAGAAATGCCTTTACATGATTTATATGAACGACAATCGACAAAAGGGCAGTTGGAGCTTAAGAATGACTGGCGACAACACCTCCACGATTGGAATTGGATATGGTCCTTTCCAACACTTCTTAAACTTCTTGACTTTTCTTTAACACCACGTTCCTCAGATACACAAGACCTCCAACTCAATGCTGTGGCACTGCTGCTTGGCGGTCATGTTCTCTCGCTTGCCGAAGAAAGGATTGATGTTTTCACTGTTTCACTCCCCTCCATGCTTCGTTTAGTTTGCGTGCTAGATCCCTTATGAGTTCGTTGCTGATTCCGGCAGTTGACCACGCAAAGTCCATGGGTGAATGCATTATTCTTCTGTAGACGATCTCATATGGACTTAGGCCAGTTGAGCTGTGCATTTTGGTGTTGTACCAACTTACCAAGCACAGTAAGCAGACATCCCAATTGTCGTGTTTGCTGCCCACATAATGGCTAACCATTTTAATATTTGTTCTGTGGACTCACTCGACTCTTCCATTTACTTCAGTGTGTATTGGTGTAGTCTTTAATTGAGCTATTTGAATGAGCTTACAAGACTGTTTAAGTGATTCACTCATAAAATTAATTCCATGATCGCTAATTATACTTAATGGTGATCCAAACTTAATAATCCATTCTTTTCAAAAACTTTAGCTATGTCCTCAGCACTCTGATCAGGTGTTGGTATCATGAGAAGGTATCTAGAGAAATGATCTAACATTGTCAATATGTATTTTTTTCCATCTTTAGTCCTAGGCAATGGTCCTACAACATCTAGTCCTACTCTTTCAAATGGTTCACTTGTCTCTGGCAGTTCCTGCAATGGTGCTCTACTTTTTCCAAATTATTCCGTCTGTTAGAGGAATCACTTTGTGAAACAAACTCGAAAATGTCAGCTTTGCAGATCAGCCACCAACACATTTGAGGTATTTTAATGTTTGTTGCTTTTTTACTGCAATGTCCTGATCATGAAGAATCGTGTTTTTCTTACATAGTTTGCTCTTTCATGCTTTCTGGAATAACTAGATGGTTTCCCTTACTAGCGATTTTGTACAATAATCCATCGATTTCGACAAAACGTTGATCATTTTTCCATAATTTGCATTGTGGATCTTCTTCTTGAGCTGCCCTTAACTCTTCCTCTCGACTTATTGTAACACAAACATTGACTTTTCGACCCATTGCATCAGCATTCACATGTTGTTTACCAGGTCGGTGAATAACCTTAAACTGGTACTCACTCAGTCATAATGCCCATCTTGTTGATGTGGAACTTGGGTCCTTTAAGCTCAATAACCATTTAAGTGCAGCATGATCTGAAATAACTGTAAATTCTCTTCCTGTTAAGAAACATCTGTTATGTGTTATACCAAAACCCAAAGCACAAAGCTGCTTCTCAGTAGTAGTGTAGTTACGTTCTGTCTGGAAGCAAATGAGATTGGATGTTCGTGACTATGAACTTCTTGAGACAAGATTACCTATTGCAAAATTGGATGCATCTGCTGAAAGAATAAAAGGTTTACTGTAATCTGGATAGGCTAACACTGGGGCTGTGGTTAGAGCATTTTAAGTTCTTACATTGCCTGTTTGCATTCTGTTGACCAATTAAATGTGATCCTTTCTTCAGTAGCTTTGTCATTGAACATGTTATATTCGCATAATCGGCCAAAAATCGTCTGTAGAAATTTGACAATCCCAAGAATGATTGTAGTTCTTTCAAATTCTGTGGTTCAGGAAAATTCTTTACATCTTCAGTTAACTCTGGATCATGTCGAACACCTTCGCTGGTTATAACATGACCAAAGTAGTTAACTTTACTTTGTGATAAATGACATTTAGTTTTTGGCAAATACAAGGTTGCACTTCTTATATGCTCAAAAACAGCTTGTAGTCTCTCAGTATGCTGCTTCATGTTTTCACCAAAAATTATTACATCATCAAGGTAAACAATTGCTTGTGTTGGGGTGACCCCTCATAAAACTGAATCCATCAGGCGTTGAAATGTAGCTGTAGCAATACGAAGCCTAAATGCCATACGAAGATACTTGTATACTCCTGTCACAGTTACAAATGATGTTTTTGTTTGTTCATCTGGATGTACTGTTGACTGATGATAACCACTTGTTCAATCACATACTGAAAAAATTCGACATCTGCCCAAGTAATCAAAAGTTTCCACTAAATTTGGTAATGGGTAAATGTCGGGTGCGGTCACAGCATTCGAAGATCAGTAATCAACACAAAAACGGAAATTTGGTTCTCCAGAAACTGATTTCTTCTTTAGAATTACAACAGTTGGACACAGTGGTTCTGATGGATCGCTTGGTTTTATAATTCCGGCTTCTAATTGTCTACTCCCTTTGACTAAATGGTATTCGGTCAGGTTTCTGTGTGATTGGGGATGCATTCCCTGTATGAATACGATGCTGAACTAAACGAGTGAGAGTTAAATTTACACGTTATCGGAATAAATTTGCGTACTCCAACAAAACACGCGCTAAAATCTTCTGTTCATCAGCTGTCATATGTTCTATCTTCTTCCAAATCTTGCGCTTCAGTTCATTATTAACCTCGTTTTCAGGTTGCAATTTTGCTGTACTGTTACAAAAATCTGTGGTGTTTGTTACCTCATCTGGAATCTATATTACGTTACTTTTACTTACGCTCGACACTTCACCAACTATCGTTCATTGTGGCAAAACAACATCCTCATTGCTCATATTCGTTATTGTAACTGGGACTTTTGCGACATTTTGTCTCACCATTGTAGCGACACCTACACTTCTAGCAACGTAACAATGCATTGTATCCAGTAACTCACTTTTATCGGATCGTTCAATTAATAACAAAGTTCTAGAATGAGATTTTCACTCCGCAGCAGAGTGTGCACTGATAGGAAACTTCCTGGCAGATTAAAACTGTGTGCCCGACCGAGACTCGAACTCTGGTCCCGAGTTCGAGTCTCGGTCGGGCACAAAGTTTTAATCTGCCAGGAAGTTTCAATAACAAAGTTCCTTCCTTGCATCAAGCTGACTTAACTTCAACGTAGATTGTCTTTCCTGCTCCAACTGGAATTTGCTGAGGCTGATCAATCTGACCATCGACTCGGACGGTTTGATCTGATGCATCGTTTGGGCGGTCCATTCCTACTATGTCAGTATTGCTGCTCCTTTGAGTACGATCTGAAGAACGATTCTCTAGGCTGTAGCTGCTACGGCCTAGTCTGAACTTACTTTCTGCGACAAATATCTCTGCCTCTTTAGCAGACAAGAAATCAAATCGAAGTACACCGACATAACGAGTTTTTTTTTATTTGAATCTACTTGCACCCTTGCTTTGTATTTATCGTTATCTTTATTTTCACCTTCATTTTGGCCTTGGCCAAGAATTAATTCTATGTCAACTTCTCCATAGTTACGTAATTTTCCCCTGTTTTAACCCTCGCACTTTTAATAACGGTGGTTTCAATTTATCCCATTTACCTATGAAACACCACATTAATGAGGTCTGTAGTAGTTTGATGTTTCGCCCACGATATACAACACCTGTCACGAAGTCATTTTCGGCCCGATTTTCGCTGGAACCAACAGGAATCACTGTCTCTGGCAAGGGGCGGACGGAGTGGTGACCCGTAAGTCCCCGTGCTCGTTTAGAGATCTGGAAGATTGTCTGTTGTTCGCATTACTTATCTTCTTGTTGCGACAATCTCTCGAAACACGACCCTGCGTCCGGCAATGATAGCACATTCGGTTCTCTTTACAATCCTTACGCTTGTGACCCAGATTATTGAATCTGTAGCGTTGTATTGTTGTGTTGAAAACTGTGCGTTCTTTTCTCTGCATCTCATTCGGTCGTCTTATTGCTTCAACGAAACCTACAGCTGATTCTATTGCTTACTGAAACGTTTTACATCGTGCCAATCTAACAGATTTGCTTATTTCCTCTCCTTACATCCCATGAATAAATGTGTCCACGGCTCTCTGGTAGGCTTCGAAAAATTGAATGCAATTTTCATTTTCATCTTCTACTAACTCGTACGATTGAACGTTGATGTTTCGAATTCTGTCGGCAAACTGCTCCATAGATTCGTCTCGTCGCATTCGCAAACTGTTAAGCTGCTCTCTGTAAAATCTGATGGCGTTTTAACGTTTAAATCTCTGAACAACAAGCATTTTAAACTCATTGCAATCTTCTGTTTTCACGCAGGTAGGCACTGCACTAATGAAAATTTGTGCTGGTCCCAGAATTCTTAATTTGGCAATCACTAGCATATCGGAATCTGTCCATGATCCTAACAAGGCGACACCTTCAAGTTTACGAATAAACACCTTCACATCATCCTCAGGTTTCCCGCTAAACACTGGTACTGATGGCAATAATTAAAAATTCTCTATTGTATTTGTACTTGTACTGCATGAACTATCATTTGACAAGTCTTTCGGAATGTTACTCTCGCTTCTTTCTGCTTTTAACTGTGGTCAGCTGTACCTGGTCGCTGTATGGAGCCAGGGGTTAGGCAGCGGTGTGAGGCCAGTTTGAGCATCCCAGTCTAGCAGTAGCGCGCGGAGCGTAGTGTATAAAGCTGGTCCGGGACTGTGGATTAGCCAGTCCGCTGCCGCCACCAGCGGCTGTGGCGTCGGCGGTCGCCCGGTGCCGCTGCTGCCGCCGCCGCCCCGAGATGGCTGGCTCAGTGACGCGCACGTCCATGCGGCCAAGAGCTTTGCTGTGATGAACGCGACGCGCGGCTCAACTCATCGTGCTGGGGTCTCAATTACAGCCCGCCACGCCCCAACATGCGCTACAGCCATCTGAGGCTTTAACTCTGTGAAAAAAAAGCATCGATTTATAGAGCATGTTTAAATAGACAGATACTGAAGTATGAATGATAATATGAATATTAAACCTGTTATAATAATCACCTTGTTCATTCTTAGACCACAGCTCAGTAACAGCAGCCAGCCCCTCGTCATCGACATCGGGATCGAATTCCCCGTCCGCCGCAAACTGCGAAAATGTTTGAATAGGAAAAAAATGTAATTACATATCGATGGAATTGAATCTTACGCAGGAGAGCTGGCTCGTCCCCTTGGCGAAGACCATTGTCTAAATTACACGGCTGGACCGCGCCCGATTCATCTACAACAACAATGAAGTTTACGTTATATTACTGTATCATCGAACACTCGAGATATTAGGAAAACAGAAACAAATTTCATACTCACGTTTGGAGCTGAAGGGGTTGGACCCTTCCCAGCGCATCGTTAAGCGCGTTCAACACTTCATTGAAGAATGCTGAAATAATGAGAAAAAGCAAATTCAGTTTCACGCATGAACAGAGCAGGTCTGTACTTCACATCGTAAATAACACTGACATGAAAGTAATAACTTACGTCGGACCTCGTTCAGGCGAGGGCGCTTCCCCTCACCGCTGCAGTTGGCTGGAGATCGCTTCATGATGGTCGAGACACAGACTCTATAGGAATGAGGGTGAGCACATGAATGCTGGTGTTTAATGGTTCAAATGGCTCTGAGCACTATGGGACTCAACTGCTGTGGTCATCAGTCCCCTAGAACTTAGAACTACTTAAACCTAACTAACCTAAGGACAACACACACATCCATGCCCGAGGCAGGATTCGAACCTGCGACCGTCGCAGTCGCACGGTTCCGGACTGCGCGCCTAGAGCCGCGAGACCACCGCGGCCGGCGCTGGTGTTTAAATAGGACACCGAGCGTCCTCCTATGTCACCATGACACTAGCTAATGGGTGTGAAGCTTCTTGGTGTGAGCCCACTAGCACACGTGGCGACTAGTAGCTGAACTAGCCAGATGCGTCCAAAACCTCGAAGAGACCTGAGTCATAATTTATGGATTTACAGCAAAAGAATTCATGTTATTTGGAATACATACTGGATCATATATCATACATACAGCCTCTGCATGTAGAGTCATTAAGACTTCAACTGCGGATAATGAAATTAGACATATTCTGGATAAAGGAAAGGAAGTATTTTTATTGCACCTCGATCAAAGACTGCTATTTCCGACGGTGAATCTTATATACGGGAAATTCTACAATGCAGGTATTAAGACTAGTGTTTGTTAAAATTAGCTTAGCTTTGTAAGCGCTGAAACAAATGATTTAGAAAGTATTCAGATGATAAAACGGAGAATTTTAGTATTTAGGGGTTGTGTTCAGTTGAGAAGACGAAATGTCAAGTAGTGCTATCGGCGGCCTTGCTGTGCTGAAAGTTTAGTAAATTACTTTAACCTGACGCTGGAAAATTTTCATGTAGAAATGTAAAGTGTTCTTTGTTTCAAACTCTTTATAGCTGGAGTACGTATTTAACAGATGTCTTGATAACTCTTGAAATGTCATTAAGCGTAGCTAGTGAAGAGCTTTGTCTTCAGATGTTAAAAGTGAGAATTTTAGTATTTAGGAAAGGTGGAGAAGATGAAATTTAAAACAAATTAGCACTATCGGCGGCTTATATGAGCGATGAGCGATGAAAGTTTAGTAAATTATTCTAACGTGGTATTAGAAAATTTTTACGTAGAAATGTGTAGTGTTATACGTTTCAAGCTCCTCAGAGCTGGAGTACATGTTTAATAGATATCTGGACATGTTTCTCAAAGGTGAATATCATGTTAATTGATACGTGCAATGGAATGATAAAGCGATGGAAAGAAGTAGCTCCGCCTGTAAATTATTATTACTCTGCCACGCAGGTAGCAGGATGATGGATTTTGAAATGCATAGTTATAAGTTTTGTACTGAAGTGTTATATGTTTCGAACTCCTTAGAGGTGGAGTACGTCTGTGGAGTACGTCTTTTAATAGTCTTTCAATGCTTGGAAACGTTATTAATCGTATCGATTGAAGGAGCTGTTAAGAATACTTGTGTGGTTCCTGTTTTGGGGGCGTCCGGCTGGCGCCGCAGTGTATGAAAGCTCTGCCGGACTTTAGTAGAGGCACGGGTGTCAGGATAGCGGGCGAGAGTGTTCTTAGAGAAAGCGAGAATGTTTGTGTCCGGCAGACGCCAGCGGGTGTGAAAGTAGGGCTAGTCGGTTGTCGTTCTTATCATCAATGCGCTTGGTCGCCCGCGGCACACATACAGCCGGACGACATATCGCGAAGCGCTGTAGCGATCAACTTGGTCAGGTGCCTCTTGTGCAAAGCATTTATTTGCAGGTCCGTACTCCTCGTATTCATATCTTGAAGCGTTAATGCTCAGATGAATGAGTGCATGTAATACAGCTATTAAAACAACCGATATCTCAGCCTCTTGTGGAGATAACACGACACTAGTGTTATAGGTAGATGATAAATTTAAAGAAATTTAATCAAATATAAACAAATCTATAAAAATTTAAAGAAATTTACGCAACTAAACAAATTTATAAAAATTATATTCGAATAGGATGAGCAGCCTCAGGTGAGGGCGACACCATACTAACTCGCCAAAACTGCAGGAGTAAGCTTTTAGAGCAAAATTCACACCCATTTTCCAAGAGGATGGCGAACACACTTGATGGTACTGGCCCTAATTGTTTAAATATAGCCTTATGTCCAGTTCCTAGGAAGAGATGACTTTGATTAGTGGAGGTAGCCCAAGTGCCCTTTGTTTCCCGCCATTTTCTTAGGTTAGTGGAGGTAGTCCAATTGACCTACATTCCCTCCTAAAGTATCCATCTCGAATGACGTGAATCGCGTCATCAGCTGACGTCATCGCCGCGGTCTTGGATAACGGTACTTTGGGGGGACGCCGGCCTAGCCCTACTACTCACATGGAGTCACTATAAAGAACAGAGATCTAATCTGTGAAGTTGTAGTCTTCCTCCATGGAACCCGAGTGCAACACTAGCAAATTGATGATTTGGCACTCAGGAGGCTGCGTGAGGCAGAAGTTTAAAGGAAAGAGATCTGGGATAGAAAGGCACACGCAAGGGAACTCCGCATTGGTCAAAAGATGCTGGTTAGAAGTTTCCATCTGTCGAACAAGCAAAAACAGTTGTGCCACAAATTCTACCTTGTCTACATTAGATCTGTCCGAACATGCAGGACTGCTCACATGGAAACACTGGAACTAAAACTTGAAATCAAGGAAATCTCTGGGTATTCACCGTATCTGTCATCTGAAACTATCCATTGAACAGGTGTTTACATTAGTTAAGTTACGTTAGAATCAGTTCGTACATAGTTCTTCCGGGGATTCGCGGAATCTACATTATTCGTTTATAGAATTTCTGAAATTCATGTATTTTTAAGAGTCATTTATAAGCTTATTGTACGACTCCTCGAGGAAGACAGTCAAAAGAGTAGAGTGGCTGTCACATCATCGTATCTATGCGTTCACTGCCTGCTTGAAACTCAAAGTCAGAAGAGTACAGAAATTCATCATAGGTGACAGCTCTTCACATTAACTGACACCTCTATATGGCATGATAACTTCTGCACGTTAACTAAATTGAGCCCAAGGTCCAACCTGCATTTACCTTTGTGAAAAATGGCTGTTAGTCTTTTGACTGCACTGTTGTTGCCTATTATCGCGCTCCAAATAGTATAAGAACGTTAGACAAGAAACGATACATTATGAACATCAGATTCAGCTGCATAGTTCACATGATAGAGTCTTCCATAACATCACTATCGCCTGTGAGAGTATTTCTGTCACCGTTCTACGGCATGTTATCCCCTCCCCAATATACGTATGGGTGTACGTTGCTCTCCGTTGTTTAGCGATGACGGCATTGCGACCATGCCTCTGCGCATGTTTGTCTCGATTTTTGGATGTGTTATGAGTGGTATTAACTGGCCACACATTACGTGCGTGGAACGCTAACTTTTCTGGGACTCTGGGTGATAGACCGTCATGCGATGAATCCTTTCTCGAGATCTTTGTGCTTTTCTGGCGCCTAAGGAATGAGCACATACAGTGGAGTCACGGTGGCGTGGCATACTAAAGGTTCAGGAAGAGATGGCAGCAGCAAGAAGGGGACCACTGGTGAGGGTGAGGACCGACCTACATCGGACAATTAAATTTATCTTTTTGTATTCTATTGCAGCGGCGATTCAACAAGAGGAAATTGGAGCCGTCCTTGTAACATGTGGAGCAAGAAAGAGGCGGTAGGTAATGACATTTGTAAATTTCAGATGTGCAAATGCGCGATCAGGTGTCAAGGCAGAGCATCATTGCAGACGAATGGAAACATAGTTTCGGACAACTCTGGTGTTTGAGGACAACGCTGCAGGAGGTACCAAGAACAGGAGGAGTATATGAAGCGTAATCATAGTCTAAGAACAGGGAGGGCTTAAAGTTAACAGCTGTTGAGTAATGAGAACACGTTAATGCTGAAAGGGTACAGTACCGCCCGACATTGAAAATAGGTACAACATTCTTCGTTATTCTTGTCAGAACAACATTTTTTTTTTGTAATAATAACTCAATTTCACTTAATACACCGAAGTCGGATACCAGTGTAAGAAAGAAGGACAATTTATTTATTTAATTGATCACATGTGCACTCCCACAGAATAAATCCCTATATCCAGTTTGGCGAGATCTGCGAAATGAATGAATGTATGGTCGTCTGCTAACCGCAGATAGTGAATGGGCAATATATGATCATCTTTGAGACGGTCCTTTGGTCACCTTTGGTTCACTCTGGCGCTGGATCTTTTATTGGTAAGACCTGTCTTAGGTGTGCTCCGTAAATACAAAAGAGTGGAGACATGGTATGCATGTGAGATACTTAAGAGTAGTTTGGAATAATTATTTCTCTGTTTCAGGAACTTTTGGGGGGAGAATTAAATGACAGGCAGGTAATATTAAGGGGATCCTAGTAACCTTCGGAAGTGACCAACGGTCACAATGAAACCACGTGTAGAAATAAGTTGAAATACTTCCGAGTGCTAAAGTTAAGCTGAATTACTGGCGTTTGTACTATAAGTTGCAAATGTTTAACAAATGGCGTGTGCAGGACTTGAAATTAGAGACGAGTTACTTCAACGTGGTGAGTACTGTGTGAGTCTCAATCTGTGTATGAGACAAAGGATAAAGAGAAGTACTCGTCCATGGTATCAGTTGAGGACTCGCGTGAGTGGCGAATATGTTCTTAATATTACTTTGCGTGTTATGTTTCCGTGTGACGCTTGATTCAAATTATAATACTCTGAGAGTGAAGCAAGGTGAGTCAGCCGTCTATCCAGCAACGCCACTTGGCTTGCATTGCACAGGAAGACATGCATATATCCTCCAGAGTTCAGAGTAGGAAAGAAAAGCTACGAAGTGGGGCAGTGTCGTGTGAAACTGGGATGAATACTACGAGGGCAGTTCAATAAGTAATGCAACACATTTGTTTTCTCGGCCAATTGTGGTTGAAAAAACCGGAAATTTCTTGTGGAATATTTTCAAACATTCCCGCTTCGTCTCGTATAGTTTCATTGACTTCCGACAGGTGGCAGCGCTGTACGGAGCTGCTAAAATGGCGTCTGTAACGGATGTGCGTTGCAAACAGTGGGCAGTGATCGAGTTTCTTTTGGCGGAAAACCAGGGCATCTCAGATATTCATAGGCGCTTGCAGAATGTCTACGGTGATCTGGCAGTGGACAAAAGCACGGTGAGTCGTTGGGCAAAGCGTGTGTCATCATCGCCGCAAGGTCAAGCAAGACCGTCTGATCTCCCGCGTGCTGGCCGGCCGTGCACAGCTGTGACTCCTGCAATGGCGGAGCGTGCGAACACACTCGTTCGAAATGATCGACGGATCACCATCAAACAACTCAGTGCTCAACTTGACATCTCTGTTGGTAGTGCTGTCACAATTGTTCACCAGTTGGGATATTCAAAGGTTTGTTCCCGCTGGGTCCCTCGCTGTCTAACCGAACACCATAAAGAGCAAAGGAGAACCATCTGTGCGGAATTGCTTGCTCGTCATGTGGCTGAGGGTGACAATTTCTTGTCAAAGATTGTTACAGGCGATGAAACATGGGTTCATCACTTCGAACCTGAAACAAAACGGCAATCAATGGAGTGGCGCCACACCCACTCCCCTACCAAAAACAAGTTTAAAGCCATACCCTCAGCCGGTAAAGTCATGGTTACAGTCTTCTGGGACGCTGAAGGGGTTATTCTGTTCGATGTCCTTCCCCATGGTCAAACGATCAACTCTGAAGTGTATTGTGCTACTCTTCAGAAATTGAAGAAACGACTTCAGCGTGTTCGTAGGCACAAAAATCAGAACGAACTTCTCCTTCTTCATGACAACGCAAGACCTCACACAAGTCTTCGCACCCGAGAGGAGCTCACAAAACTTCAGTGGACTGTTCTTCCTCATGCACCCTACAGCCCCGATCTCGCACCGTCGGATTTCCATATGTTTGGCCCAATGAAGGACGCAATCCGTGGGACGCACTACGCGGGTGATGAAGAAGTTATTGATGCAGTACGACGTTGGCTCCGACATCGACCAGTGGAATGGTACCGTGCAGGCATACAGGCCCTCATTTCAAGGTGGCGTAAGGCCGTAGCATTGAAAGGAGATTACGTTGAAAAATAGTGTTGTGCAGCTAAAAGATTGGGGAATAACCTGGTGTATTTCAATGCTGAATAAAACAACCCATGTTTCAGAAAAAAAATGTGTTGCATTACTTATTGAACTGCCCTCGTAATTGAAGTGGGAAAGCTAAAAGGTACAGAAAGCTGGCTAAAGCCTGAAATAAGTTCTGCAGAAATTTTTACGAAGTCTCAGACGGTTATAGTTGGTGGGGACTTCAACCTTCCCTCGATATGTTGGCAAAAATACTTGTTCAAAACCGGTGGTAGGCAGAAAACATCTTCTGAGATTGTCCTAAATGCTTTCTCCGAAAATTATTTCGAGCAATTAGTCCCCGAACCCACGCGAATTGTAAATGGTTGCGAAAACACACTTGACCTCTTAGCCACAAACAATCCAGAGCTAATAGAGAGCATCATGACTGATACAGGGATTAGTGATCGCAAGGTCGTTGTAGCTAGGCTCAATACCGTTTCTTCCAAATCCACCAGAAACAAACTCAAAATAATTTTATTTAAAAAAGAGGATAAAGTGTCACTAGAAGCCTTCCTAAGAGACAATCTCCATTCCTTCCGAACTGACTATGCAAATGTAGACGAGATACGAGATGTGGCTCAAATTCAGAGATATAGTAACAACAGCAATTGAGAGATTCATACCTCATAAATTCGTAAGAGATGGAACTGATCCACCGTGGTACACAAAACAGGTCCGAACGCTGTTGCAGAGGCAACGGAAAAAGCATGCGAAGTTCAGAAGAACGCGAAATCCCGAAGATTGGCTAAAATTTACAGACGCGCGAAATTTGGCTGGGACTTCAATGCGAGATGCCTTTAATAGGTTCCACAACGAAACATTGTTTCGAAATTTGGTAGAAAATCCGAAGAAATTCTGGTCGTATGTAAAGTATAAAAGCGGCAAGACGCAGTCAATACCTTCGCTGCGCAGTGCCGATGGTACTGTTACCGACGACTGTGCCGCTAAAGCGGAGTTATTGAACGCAGTTTTCCGAAATTCCTTCACCAGGGAAGACGAATGGGATATTCCAGAATTTGAAACACGAACAGCTGCTAGTATGAGTTTCTTAGAAGTAGATACCTTAGGGGTTGCGAAGCAACTCAAATCGCTTGATACGGGCAAGTCTTCAGGTCCAGATTGTATACCGATTAGGTTCCTTTCAGATTACGCTGATACAATAGCTCCCTACTTACCAATCATATACAACTGCTCGCTCACCGAGAGATCTGTACCTACAGATTGGAAAATTGCGCAGGTCGCACCAGTGTTTAAGAAGGGTAGTAGGAGTAATCCATCGAACTACTGACCTATATCATTGACGTCGGTTTGCAGTAGGGTTTTGGAGCATATACTGTATTCAAACATTATGAATCACCTCGAAGGGAACGATCTATTGATACGTAATCAGCATGGTTTCAGAAAACATCGTTGTTGTGCAACGCACCTAGCTCTTTATTCGCGAGAAGTAATGGCCGCTATCGACAGGGGATCTGAAGTTGATTCCGTATTTCTAGATTCCCGAAAGCTTTTGACACCGTTCCTCACAAGCGACTTCTAATCAAGCTGCGGGCCTATGGGGTTTCGTCTCAGATGTGCGACTGGATTCGTGATTTCCTGTCAGGAAGGTCGCAGTTCGTAGTAATAGACGGCAAATCATCGAGTAAAACTGAAGTGATATCAGGTGTTCCCCAGGGAAGCGTCCTGGGACCTCTGCTGTTCCTGATCTGTATAAATGACCTGGGTGACAATCTGAGCAGTTCTCTTAGGTTGTTCGCAGATGATGCTGTAATTTACCGTCTAGTAAGGTCATCCGAAGACCAGTATCAGTTGCAAAGCGATTTAGAAAAGATTGCTGTATTGTTTGGCAGGTGGCAGTTGACCCTAAATAACGGAAAGTGTGAGGTGATCCACATGAGTTCCAAAAGAAATCCGTTGGAATTCGATTACTCGATAGATAGTAAAATTCTCAAGGCGGTCAATTCAACTAAGTTCCTGGGTGTTAAAATTACAAACAACTTCAGTTGGAAAGACCACATAGATAATATTGTGGGGAAGGCGAGCGAAAGGTTGCGTTTCATTGGCAGGACACTTAGAAGATGCAAAAAGTCCACTAAAGAGACAGCTTACACTACACTCGTTCGTCCTCTGTTAGAATATTGCTGCGCGGTGTGGGATCCTTACCAGGTGGGATTGACGGAGGACATCGAAAGGGTGCAAAAAAGGGCAGCTTGTTTTGTATTATCACGTAATATGGGAGAGAGTGTGGCAGATATGATACGCGAATTGGGATGGAAGTCATTACATCAAAGACGTTTTTCGTCGCGGCGAGATCTATTTATGAAATTTCAGTCACCAACTTTCTCTTCCGAATGCGAAAATATTTTGTTGAGCCCCACCTACATAGGAAGGAATGATCATCAAAATAAAATAAGAGAAGTTAGAGCTCGAACAGAAAGGTTTATGTGTTCGTTTTTCCCGCGCGCTTTTCGGGAGTGGAATGGTAGAGAGATAGTGTGATTGTGGTTCGATGAACCCTCTGCCAAGCACTTAAATATGAATTGCAAAGTAGTCATGTAGATGTAGATGTAGATGTGATTATAACGTTGTCACTATTCCTTGTGTTGTATTCCATGTTGCCAGCGTGGGGTGTTTCATGTAATTTAAGTATGTGTGGTTGGCATGGGAGAGTAGCAAGATAGGTTCAGAGGCAGTGGATTATGCATGTTCCTTTTTGTATCGCTCGGTCTGGAGGAAATTTTCGAGATGATGGGTGTTACAGTCGAAGTGTGAGATATAGCAAAAGATCCACCATCCTATCAAGAAACTGCACTGTAGTGTTAGATAATTACGAGACCATAAGATAGAGAATCACTAATGTAAAACCATGCCCACTGGGCGTAATTTCTCGTGTGTAATTGTTGTAGAAAATGTAATGGTGTGTTTAGGTTATAGAATTTATCGCAATAAAAAAGACAGTGAAAAGAAAAAGATTGGTGGCCTTTTCCTTCGAATAGTATGTTGTCATGATATCCAGAATTTATAATGTGTGTGCCATTCATATTCAGTGCGATGGCCACGTGTTGATCAATGCCGTTGGGTAAGAAAGAAAATGTGGTATTGCCAGTGTGTAGTGAACAGTCAGAGTTGTGTAAATTACTAATAGTCAGATGTGCGTTATCCGTTTCCGTTGCGTAATATTCAAACAGGAGAATATTTTGTAACTTAATTGTGAGTACTAGAGATGATGTTACTCGGTAAATAAGAATGAATCCACTCGCTTGGCAGACCACTCATCTTGCAGGCCTGACTGCTTGTTGCCACAGTATGAGCAAGGCATGTGGGTGCCTCTCAATACTAAGTGCTATATGAAAAGAGCATGTTAGGTGAAGAGTACCAGCCAGTCATATGACGGGAAATGGTACTAACGAAGCTCTCACACACAGAGGAGAAATACTTCACACCATATACTTAGGACAAGTATAAATGTTAAGCATGTCCTGTTAGTCTATATGACAACACATACTTCTTCTTTTGATTTAGTGTTTTCGTTTAGATTACACAAGTAATTACATAAGGATTCTCAGTGTATTTATTCAAAGGATTTTGTTTTTGGGTTGTTACCTTAAACATAACGTACGAAACTTTGTAAAACATTGTCACTGAAATGCATTACGAGGACTGTGCAGGTTTTGGGAGCTGTCTAACACACCATCAATGCATCCTGTGGGGGCATCATGAGGCAACACCCTGCAGGCAGCGACAACGACCACATGGCAGCCTGAAGGAGAACACCTGAGGTAATGCAACCCACAAATCTGCCACGTACAGGGCCAATCGTCAGTACTGAATGAGTGCTGTCACAGTTGGTCCTGTGCCTGCCACCTTACCAGCCCAGAGTAAGTGAAAGTGGAGGGAGAGCTTTACCATGTGCCACAGCTGCCATAAATCAGCCGACCTAGGCCCAGGTGGCTGTGAATGGATGTGGCCCTCTGGACAAGGGTAACTGGCCACTGATGCCACATCAGTTCCCCGAAAGCCTGGCAGACGGGCTGCGTGCTGCTTCAATGTCAGCCGACAGCAATCACCCACTGACCCATTCTGAATGGGATCGACAGACAGCGAGCTCGTCCTGTGCCTACGAAGGACATGCAGACAAACCAGTGCCACAACAAGGCTCAGAGGGATTCGCCATGCGGACACACTCGCTCTACAGATGGCTTGCGGATCGAGGTGGCTGCCATCAGGAAAGCTGCTCCTCCAGCCATGTACCGTGATGTAGGTGAGCACTAGCGATGGTGGAGACACTACGAGTTACCCACTGGCACAGTGGGAGAGAGGAAATCCTCACAAAGGTTTCAAGCAAAATGCAACACTGACCCACCACCTCACCCAAGGGGAGACTGCACTCTTTCAGCTACTGGATCGACAGATGAGGTAGTGATTGAGATGTCACTACCTGAGATGGTATAGCCAGATGTTAGGCACAGGTGTTTCATTCCCTCCCACCAGATGTCCTACTGGTCATGCCTCTCACCCGGCAGACTGCCAACCTCTGCCAGGTCGAAACATTACCAAAAACCCAGCGGCCTCACTGGTGCTGCCATGTATGGGATGGGGAAAGAGCGCCACATATTAGTGGTCCCACATCAAGCGATGAGTGAAGGGGTACCCTCACCCTGGTGTGACATGGTGCATATCGATCCTTCAGCCAGTCCAGCGACCATTTGTGTAGTGCCATGTTCTGCTTGTCTTTGTAAATGAAAAATGTCTCCCCAGGTGCTCTTATGGAGGAAGCAATAGGATGATTCATGTTTCAGACATTCAAATAATCGAGTATATTTTCTTGTAAAACTTATTTTTGCAGTTAACCTAGTGAACAAAATTTGTCAAGGGATTATTAAGTAACTTAATGAACCAGATTTTCAAAGGTCTTGGAGCTCTAAGAAACAATATTACACATTCCTAAGAAATAAGTACAACAGATGACACATGTTACTAATTTGTTTAGAATTTCAGAATGAGTGTGTTTCTTTAAGTTATATTGCCCATCACTGTGGCAAGGAATGATGCCAAATCCATGGATATTTAATATGATTAGGGATATTAGTCATCTCTGACCTAAGAAATGAGTAAAATATATATATATATATATATATATATATATATATATATATATATATATATATCTGCAAAGTTTTTTAACCGCCTGGTATTTGTCTATCTGAAGGGTGGGATGTGGCAACGACCCTTGTGTCCAAGTGAATCATAATACACTTAGCAAAGCTCAAAAAATGATTCAATTTGCTCTGAGCACTATGGGACCTAACTGCTGTGGTCATCAGTCCGCTAGAACTTAGAACTACTTAAACGTAACTAACCGAAAGACAACTCACACATCCATGCCCGAGGCAGGATTCGCAACTGCGACCGTAGCGGTCGCGCGTATCCTGACTGTAGCGCCTAGAACTACTCGGCCACTCGAGCCGGAGCAAAGCTCACCTGTGCATATAGCAGGCTGCAGATTATGTGCGAGTGAGTGACACCTAAGGTGAAGGAAGTCAGGCTGAGATGTTTTTTTTTACTTGTGGTCGATGTTGGTAAAGTCTCACCCACCACTTACGCCATCTTTGTAAAATTTCAATACTATTTGATGATGAGACAGTCTCTCACTATTTTCCACATTCAAGGGTACTATTTAATGTGGATTTCTCACCCAAGATATCGTATTTGTGAGACAACAGGAAGTTATTTGTATGAGCACCCATTGATGGAAATGTGTACATTGTTAATGCATGCAGGATGTCTATGGTGGCTCTACTGCAAATAATATTTTTTGAAGTTGAGAACAAACAAGCAGTTTGGGCATTAGCAGTAAATCTTGCTGTGGATGTTTTGGGTTTGTAAGCCATGTGCATCTGTTAGGAAAAAGAAAATCTGTATGCGCTCAGTGGGGACAGAATGCAGGGCCCAAGAATTTTTCTCGTGGTAAGCAGACAGTGTGTTCGGTCGAAGAAGCGGACGGACAGCCGTCCTAGACCTCCCTGTTAGGCGTCCCTTGCCACAGCAGGAGGCGGGGCGCGAGAGAAACCTAGGCCACGCAGTCAACACATTACGACAGCATTGTAAACCCCGTTTGTGAACAGGGATGACGGCTACAGAAATTCACGAGGTTCCTTGTTGACCTTGGACTGTGCACTATTGGAGAAGCCATCAAGTGGTGTCGTCCCTCGACCCGCAGAATTTCTTGGGAACCCTCAGGTCTTTAAAATAATTTTTGATGGAATAAAACATTTATCGATGCTCTGAAATGATCTATGTTGGGACATTAAAGCACTTCTCTTAGTTCGGCTGGGGCCCTGGTCCGACATGCAGTAACGTTCAGGCCATCCAGATAATGATCTCCATCATAAACATGTTGTTCGCTTTAGAGCTATATGGAAACTGAAAGTAACAGGCTACCTAAAGTGGCCATGGGGTAAAGAACAAGTCGGGTGGACAGCTTCGCCTCCTCTCCACGCGGAAATCTGCGTGTCAGGGGTAGGCCACTTCGCCAGAGAAGACAAGAATGAGGATTAGGAAGAATTAGGTGTGGCCGATGAGTAGAGCAGATGAGTTTGTGGGATGAAATGGAGTTCGTGGACTCTAGTGAATGGCAACGAAACCCTTACGTGAGCCGTTGTTGGTGTGCTTCTGTGGAAGTGAGGGGAGGAGAAACTTGGTCTTCCGATTCAGACTCTGCCTTCCAATTCAGATCGTTCGGTGGAGTGGGTCTTTTGATTCAGACTCCAGGCTGGAGCGGGTCTTCAGTTTCAGACTCTGGTCTGGAGTGTTTCCTGGTCTCAACTTTTGTAATGAGTGGTTTCCACCAGGGAGACTTTACACTAGCACTGGCGTCGACTGGTGAGCCCGTAGTGAGGACTTTGAAGCACCAACAGTTTAGACCTCAGTCATCTCGGACAACTTGCTGTATCGAGTGCAGTAGTATTCATGACTTCCCCCATGAACCATGGACCATGCCGTTGGTGGGGAGGCTTGCGTGCCTCAGCGATACAGATGGCCGTACCGTAGGTGCAACCACAACGGAGGGGTATCTGTTGAGAGGGCAGACAAACATGTGGTTCCTGAAGAGGGGCAGCAGCCTTTTCAGTAGTTGCAGGGGCAACAGTCTGAATGATTGACTGATCGGGCCTTGTAACATTAACCAATACGGCCTTGCTGTGCTGGTACTGCGAACGGCTGAAAGCAAGGGGAAACTACAGCCGTACTTTTTCCCGAGGACATGCAGCTTTACTGTATGATTAAATGATGATGGCGTCCTGTTGGGTAAAATATTCCGGAGGTAAAATAGTCCCCCATTCGGATCTCTGGGCAGGGACTACTCAAGAGGACGTCATTATCAGGAGAAAGAAAACTGGCATTCTACGGATCGGAGCGTGGAATGTCAGATCCCTTAATCGGGCAGGTAGGTTAGAAAATTTAAAAAGGGAAATGGATAGGTTAAAGTTAGATATGGTGGGAATTAGTGAAGTTCGGTGGCAGGAGCAACAAGACTTTTGGTCAGGTGATTACAGGGTTATAAGTACAACATCAAATAGGGGTAATGCAGGAGTAGGTTTAATAATGAATAAAAAAAATAGGAGTGCGGGTTAGCTACTACAAACAGCATAGTGAATGCATTATTGTGGCCAAAATAGACACAAAGCCCATGCCAACTACACTAGCACAAGTTTATATGCCAACTAGCTCTGCAGATGATGAAGAAATTGATGAAATGTATGACGAGATAAAAGAAATTATTCAGGTAGTGAAGGGAGACGAAAATTTAATAGTCATGGGTGACTGGAATTCGTCAGTAGGAAAAGGGAGAGAAGGAAACATAGTAGATGAATATGGATTGGGGGGATGAAATGAAAGAGGAAGCCGCCTTGTAGAATTTTGCACAGAGCATAACTTAATCATAGCTAACACTTGGTTCAAGAATCATAAAAGAAGGTTGTATACCTGAAAGAATCCTGGAGATACTAATAGGTATAAGGTAGATTATATAATGGTAAGACAGAGATTTAGGAACCAGGTTTTAAATTGTAAGACATTTCCAGGGGCAGATGTGGATTCTGACTACAATCTATTGGTTATGAACTGCAGATTGAAACTGAAGAAACTGCAAAAAGGTGGGAATTTAAGGAGATGGGACCTGGATAAACTGAAAGAACCAGAGATTGTAGAGAGTTTCAGGGAGAGCATAAGGGAACAATTGACAGGAATGGGGGAAAGAAATACAGTAGAAGAAGAATGGGTAGCTCTGAGGGATGAAGTAGTGAAGGCAGCAGAGGATCAAGTAGGTAAAAAGACGAGGGCTAATAGACATCCTTGAGTAACAGAAGAAATATTGAATTTAATTGATGAAAGGAGAAAATATAAAAATGCAGTAAATGAAGCAGGCAAAAGGGAATACAAACGTCTCAAAAATGAGATCGACAGAAAGTGCAAAATGGCTAAGCAGGGATGGCTAGAGGACGAATGTAAGGATGTAGAGGCTTGTCTCACTAGGGGTAAGATAGATACTGCCTACAGGAAAATTAAAGAGACCTTTGGAGAGAAGAGAACCACTTGTATGAATATCAAGAGCTCAGATGGCAACCCAGTTCTAAGCAAAGAAGGGAAGGCAGAAAGTTTGACGGAGTATATAGAGGGTTTATACAAGGGCGATGTACTTGAGGACAATATTATGGAAATGGAAGAGGATGTAGATGAAGATGAAATGGGAGATAAGATACTGCGTGAAGAGTTTGACAGAGCACTGAAAGACCTGAGTCGAAACAAGGCCCTGGGAATAGATAACATTCCATTAGAACTACTGATGGCCTTGGGAGAGCCAGTCATGACAAAACTGTACCATCTGGTGCGCAAGATGTATGAGACAGGCGAAATACCCACAGACTTCAAGAAGAATATAATAGTTCCAATCCCAAAGAAAGCAGGTGTTGACAGATGTGAAAATTACCGAACTATCAGTTTAATAAGTCACAGTTGCAAAATACTAACGCGAATTCTTTACAGACGAATGGAAAAACTGGTAGAAGCGGACCTCGGGGAAGATCAGTTTGGATTCCGTAGAAATGTTGGAACACGTGAGGCAATACTAACCTTACGACTTATCTTAGAAGAAAGATTAAGAAAAGGCAAACCTACGTTTCTAGCATTTGTAGACTTAGAGAAAGCTTTTGACAACGTTAACTGGAATACTCTCTTTCAAATTCTGAAGGTGGCGGGGGTAAAATACAGGGAGCGGAAGGCTATTTACAATTTGTACAGAAACCAGATGGCAGTTATAAGAGTCGAGGGGCATGGAAGGGAAGCAGTGGTTGGGAAAGGAGTGAGACAGGGTTGTAGCCTCTCCCCGATGTTATTCAATCTGTATATTGAGCAAGCAGTAAAGGAAACAAAAGAAAAATTCGGAGTAGGTATTAAAATTCATGGAGAAGAAGTAAAAACTTTGAGGTTCGCCGATGACATTGTAATTCTGTCAGAGACAGCAAAGGACTTGGAAGAGCAGTTGAACGGAATGGACAGTGTCTTGAAAGGAGGATATAAGATGAACATCAACAAAAGCAAAACGGGGATAATGGAATGTAGTCAAATTAAGTCGGGTGATGCTGAGGGGATTAGATTAGGAAATGAGACACTTAAAGTAGTAAAGGAGTTTTGCTATTTAGGGAGTAAAATAACTGATGATGGTCGAAGTAGAGACGATATAAAATGTAGACTTGCAATGGCAAGGAAATCGTTTCTGAAGAAGAGAAATTTGTTAACATCGAGTATAGATTTAAATGTCAGGAAGTCGTTTCTGAAAGTATTTGTATGGAGTGTAGCCATGTATGGAAGTGAAACATGGACGATAACCAGTTTGGACAAGAAGAGAATAGAAGCTTTCGAAATGTGGTGCTACAGAAGAATGCTGAAGATAAGGTGGGTAGATCACATAACTAATGAGGAGGTATTGAATAGGACTGGGGAGAAGAGAAGTTTGTGGCACAACTTGACTAGAAGAAGGGATCGGTTGGTAGGACATGTTTTGAGGCATCAAGGGATCACAAATTTAGCATTGGAGGGCAGCGTGGAGGGTAAAAATCGTAGAGGGAGACCAAGAGATGAATACACTAAGCAGATTCAGAAGGATGTAGGTTGCAGTAGGTACTGGGAGATGAAGAAGCTTGCACAGGATAGAGTAGCATGGAGAGCTGCATGAAACCAGTCTCAGGACTGAAGACCACAACAACAACAAGTATTCATGAGAGGTCTGCCGTTCTGAAGTTTGATCTCCTTGTGTGCAGTGCTGAGTAATTAGGTCAAATAGGTTCAAGGTAGATCCGGAGAATAGGAGTGTCACTTGATGCAGTCTGCCGAGATTTCACTGCTCTGTTAGAGAGTAACAGCGGTCCATCTAGCAGCGCGCCACATTTTGTGCCCGCTGTAGGGAATTAGAGGCGCTGCGCAACACTGCTCTTTAGACGCTTTAACCAAGGCAGTCACCTGAGAGAGAGACGTACATCGAGGAAAGGGGTACTGTACTGCTGCTCCAGCTTTTCAGGGCAAACAAGATCACTTCTGGGTGGAATAAATGCATCAGAGTCTATTCAGTGTTAGATTACTGTAGATTGCGTTATAGGTATTTACTGCCAGAGTAAGTAGTTCAATGAAACAAACTTAAGTCTGCCAACCAGCCACCAAGTAGGGTTGCTGACTGTTTGTTGCACATTTGTGCTGCCATTTTTGTCATCATGCTTAACATGTTTTTTTATCCAATCAATACACTTGCGCCATAGCTTTTAGAAACGATCAGTCCTGTGTTAATCAGCAATCAACAACTGACAAAAATAATGGCAGGATCATCATTTCATTAATAGTATTTCAGCATTCAAGTTCATTTAGATTCTGACTGTGATAACCTCTAATGCAGGTTGTCGACAAGAAACACAGTTAAAGGGCAAAATCACTCGTAGATGCGTGAGATAGGTAGTCAAGTGGAAGGTTCACTAGTTAAAGCTATTGTTGTCGGGCAGTAACTCAGAATCGCCTGTCACCCACAAAACGAACCGCAAGTGCACTGTAGTCTTGTACATTAATGAAAAAGAATCAAATACCAAAAAATAAGTAAAATAGAGTAATTAAAATTCTGGAATACATTTCTCTTGCTAACATACTAAAGGGTCACAGGTTAACGTAAGTCCGAGTTAACCCATTTCTAATGTGAAATGCTAGTATGTTCGTAAGTAGTTTAACACCGAGAGTGTTGAATGCAAGCATGTAAGGGCGAATGCATTGTGTTGTGCAGGTGCTGGCTGTCAGTTTTTGGGATGGAGTTCTACAGCTGTTGTACTTGATCCGCCAGTACAGGAACCGCTGTTGCTGTTGTGGATGACACTGAATTTGTCGTCTGATGATGTCCGTTATGTGCTGGACATGGGATAGACCTGGTGATCGAGCAGGTCGAGGCAACATGTTGACACTCCGTACCCCATGTTGTGTTATAACAGCCGTATGTGGGCGAGCGTTATTTTGTTGGAAAATGCTATTCATTAGCGGCAGCAAAACAGGCTGACCCACCAGACTGACTTACAAATTCGCAGTCAGCGTGCGCAAGATAGCCACCAGTCTGCCCCCGATGTGATACGAAATTGCGCCCCAGACGATAACTCCAAGTGTAGTTCCAGTGGGTCTAGCACGCAAATAGTTTGTTTACAGGTCCTCAACTGAACCCCTTGTAACTAACACACAGCCATTACTGACACCGAAGTATATGAAGCTCTCATCAGAAAACGCAGCACACCTCTATCCTGCCCTCCAATGAGCTGCCGCTTGTCACAAATGAAGTCAGAAATGGCGACGACTCAGGGTCAGTGGAATGCAGACTGCGAGGCACCGAGCTCGGAGATGTCTTTGAAGTAACCGATTTGTAACAGTTCGTTGTGTGACTATAATGCCAGCTGCTGCACAAATTGCTGATGGAGATGCAGTATGATGGGTCAGAGCTATACATCAACTCTCGGTAATTGCGTGTGGACGTTTGTCAACAATCGTGTACGGTGTATAGATTCCTACTGTTTGCAAAGAAGGAAGAGCTTCTCGTACCCGTCTTAGATGACGTCGTTAGTGGAGTGTCGATATAGGCGTCTTTGTTGCCTCAGAGGCATTCTTGACATCAGCTCACCCTGACAACTGCGAACCACCTGCATCGCTTCATGCTTTGATGTCTTCCCCGAGGGCAATGCCATCTTTCAGGAGTAGTCTGTTTCTCGGAGTCAGAACCGTGTTACAGACGTTTGAGGAGCAATAGAGTGAAGTCACATTGAAAAATCTGCCTGATGTAAATCCTATGGAATCAATCTAGGTCGCTATCGGGCACCATCACCGCGTACGCAAATCAGCCCCCCGTTATTTGCGCGAATTACAGAACCTGTGCGTAGATAGTTAATGCCACATAGCTTCACAGCCCTACCAACGAATTGTCGGATCCCAGATACGCAGAATCAGTGACGGACAAACAAGCCATGAAGTAGGTGTTCGTAATGTTTTGGCTCATCAGTGTATTTCCTGATATATTTGCAGCTCTTCGTTAGGAGAATTTACCTTGAGAGAAGTCTACGTGAGCTCCTGATGCGCCTAGACGGTCCGCCACCCGCGGCGCCACGGTGGGCTCAGAGCGCAGTAGACAGAGGGCGCCGCCGGAGGCGCCCGCTGCCAGTGAGCGGCCCGGCAGACGGCCAACACGTGACCTGCGTCCGGCGGCCGGCGCTGCCGCCGCTCCGCGCCCCGTGAGCTCTGGCCGGCCGGTGACGCGCGCCGCCAGCGACTCCTGCGACTACTCTCTCGAATCTCAGCGAGACCGTCCTCATCTAACGCCTATGTATGGAGATGACACCAGACGCAGGACACTCGGTCGTTTTCCAACACCACTGACACCTTAATATACGTAGAATTATGTGCGGTCCGATACCCAGTAATGGTTACCGCCAGGCGTAAACATTTATAACGTCCAAATTTATGGTTGCGAAAATATCACTACCAGCCTCGCAACGGACAGATTTTTACTTGGAAAAGTGTTTTACAGCTCACTGTGGTGTCTTGAGAGGGAGTAAGAAGGACTGCTGTAAGCGCGACAGAAGAGCTTACCTCGTCCGGTGGAATTCGCTTCGGTCAGCATGTGTTGGTCCGCCTGCTGGATCCCCGACCTGGTCTGGCTAAGCGAGCCTCGAGTCATGCAGAGTACGGAACTCGGTAGCACTGCTCAGGGAGAAGTGTAGAAGTGGCTAAGTATCAGCGTCATTCCATGACATGGTAGTGCCGCTGGCACATTTCTCTATATACAAGTCCTAACGACGATGTCCCAACTCGACATTCTGAAAGTGCAATATGGTTTCCACTTTAGAGCAAAAAAACTACACTACTGGCCATTAAAATTGCAGATGATAAACGGGTATTCATTGGACAAATATATTGCACTAGAACTGATATGTGACTACATTTTCACGCAATTTGAGTGTATAGATAATGAGAAATCAGTACCCATAACAACCACCTCTCGCCGTAATAACGGCCTTGATACGCCTGGGCATTGAGTCAAACACAGCTTGGATGGCGTGTACAGGTACAGCTCCCATGCAGCTTCAACACGATACCACATTTCATCAAGAGTAGTGAATGGCGTATTGGGACGAACCAGTTGCTCGGCCAACATTGACCTGACGTTTTCAATTGGTGAGAGATCCGGAGAATGTGCTGGCCAGGGCAGCAATCGAACATTTTCTGTATCCAGAAAGGCCCGTACATGACCTGCAACAAGCGGTCGTGCATTATCCTGCTGAAATGTAGGGTTTCGCAGGGATCGAATGAAGGGTAGAGCCACGGGTCGTAACACATCTGAAACGTAACGTCCTCTGTTCAAAGTGTCGTCAATGCGAATAAGAGGTGACCGAGACGTGTAACCAAACGCACCCCATACCATCACGCCGGGTGATACGCCGCTATGGCGGTGACGAATACACGCTTCCAATGTGCGTTCACCGCGATGTCGCCAAACACGGATGCGACCATCGTGATGGTGCAAACAGAACCTGGATTCATCCGAAAAAATGACGGCTTGTCATTCGTGCACCCAGGTTCGTCGTTGAGTACACCATCGCAGGCGCTCCTGTCTGTGATGCACTGTCGAGGGTAACCGCAGCCATGGTCTCCGAGCTGATAGTCCAAGCTGCTGGAAACGTCGTCGAATTGTTCGTGCAGATGGTTGTTGTCTTGTAAATGTCCATCTGCTGACTCATGGATCGAGACGTGGCTGCACGATCAGTTCCAGCCATGAGGATAAGATGCCTGTCATCTCGACTCCTAGTTATACGAGGCCGTTGGGATCCAGCACGACGTTCCGTATTACCCTCTTGAACCCACCGATTCCATATTCTGCCAACACTCATTGGATCTCGACCAACGCGAGCAGCAATGTCGAAATACGATAAACCGCAATCGCGATAGGCTACAATCCGACCTTTATCAAAGTCGGAAACGTGATGGTAAGCATTTCTCCTCCTTACACGAGGCATCACAACAACGTTTCACCAGGCAACGCCTGTCAACTGCTGTTTGTGTATGAGAAATCGATTGGAAACTTTCCTCATGTCAGCACGTTGTAGGTGTCGCCACCGGCGCCAACCTTGTGTGAATCCTCTGAAAAGCTAATCATTTGCGTATCACAGCATCTTCTTCCTGTCGGTTAAATTTCGCGTCAGTAGCCCGTCATCTTTGTGGTGTAGCAATTTTAATGGCCAGTAGTGTATGTCTTAAGCTCTCCCTAGCAGTGCAGGAGGGTCTTTTCCATTTACACACATCACTACTAGTAGAAGCTTCGGAGATTCTGCCCTGTCCTGTGTCTGGTTGATCACGCGCTTAATGCGTTATGCCCTCTCTCTTTGGTGGACTTGTAATTTTCCTGCGTTACGTCTTTGGACCGTGCAGCCGAGGGCCAGCTGAGCCGTGGTACGTCTGGCACACCAGCTGTAAGGCGCGACACTATCGACTACCCGGCTGTACTAGGGTCTTTGCCCCTGTTCTGACCTCTCAGGTGTTTCGCGCTCGGGGCAGTTGGTGTTGGACTCGCTACGAGGCGCAAGGACTTGCTTGCGCGGACGAAAGAGAAGCACAGCGGTCTATCTCATAAGACGATAGCGAGTTGTGGTGAACTGGCCGGATGTCAACTCTGGCCGCTATTCGTCGCATTGCTTTGGTGCCTCTTTTCTCGAAGAGACCCGTTACTGGAGGCCATATCGAACAACGCTCTCCGTAGACGGTATAAGTGGTTTTGGTGCCTTCGTTTCGTTGAACGATTTGCGTTGCAGCGAGTGTACTTGTTGCTTGGTTGCCCTCATGTACGTGTTGTTGAAGTAAGAGCAGCCGGCAGTGTGTGTGATCCTATGGACACCAGCATTTACTACTTCTTTTAAAAATTCCGCTGGTTGGATTACTGTTAGGAAGCTGATCAGTACGAAGGTGTGTCTTACATTTTGGGTTTTTGGGAGAGTACCCAAAAGTTATATATTGTCTGTATGAGATTTTCAGTGTATTGATTGCCAGCAAATCGACGTCCCTTGTATATTGCTGTAAAATTTGGGTCACTTCCATTGAAAGCAATTACTCTGTCATTAGTAAGGACTCGTATTCTGTGAAGCTAGTCGTCTGTATGCAGTTCCTTTATATACGTGTATTTATTTGAAAGCACTCACTCTGTTATTAGTAAAGGTTCGTATTCTGTAAAAGGGAATCATTTGCACATAGAATTTTATATGCATACAGTTAATTGAGTGCACTCACTCAGTATTAGAAAGAGCGCAATTGGTTCTTCATTTATATTCTTGTTTATTGATTAAATTATAATAATTGTTGTTTGGTTTCTGTTTGCAGTGTCTTTGGCTCTGAGCACTATGGGACTTAACATCTGAGGTCATCAGTCCCCTAGACTTAGAACTACTTAAACCTGAAACTTCCTGACAAATCAAAACTGTGTGCCGGACCGAGACTCGAACTCGGGACCTTTGTCTTTCGCGGGCGTGCTCTACCAACTGAGCTACCCAAGCATGACTCACGACTCGTCCTCACAGCTTCAATTCTGCCAGTACCTTGTCTTCTACCTTCCAAACTTCACAGAAGCTCTTCTGCATACCCTGCTGAACTGGCACTCCTAGAAGAAAGGATATTGCGGAGACATGGCTTAGCCACAGCCTGGGGGATCTTTCCAGAATGAGATTTTCACTCTGCAGTGGAGTATGCGCTGATATGAAACTTCCTGGCAAATTAAACCTAACGAACCCAAGGGCAGCACACACATCCATTCCTGAGGTAGGATTCGAACCTGTGATCGTAGCAGCAGCGCGGTTCTGGAGTGAAGCGCCTATAACCGCTCGGCCACAAAGGCCTTGCCGTATCTTCTGTGGTCCGTTGGTGTTCCAGTTTTCTGCGAGTTGCGGTGTGTGGGAGCGGCACCGCGTTCCGCCTCGGTGCACAGAAGCTGCGACCTGCCATATAATGGGAAGTGACTCCCAGTTGGGCCCCAGCGTTTAGTTGTTTTGGACGGCTGGTTTGCTGCTTCTGGCATTTCACCTTTTGCCGAGGTCAGCCTGGCGTCAGTACCCGTTTGGTGAACATTTAACGTGTTTCATGTATATTTTAAAAAATAAGGTTTTTTTTTTTATTGCTTGGGAATGAATTGTATTAAATTGTAACTCGTTGTGCTGGTTGTGTTATTTGGGTTCTTAACGAACTGGTGTGCGTTTCGTAAATCACTTTCACATTGCAAATTATTGCTCTTTTAAAAAAATTACCTGTGCCACATTTCCTTAAATCACTTACAGATTGTAATTTATTGTTCCTTTAAGTATTGTAATCTCTATGGCTCATCCCTTTAAGTCAGTTTTCGTAATTGTAATTTGCTGCCTTGCTTAAGAAGCAAACTATCTGTGATATATTGGTATTGTCTTAAAGATATCCACGTGTTGTGGTCTCTTAGCTGTTTTATAAATATTGTTTTTGAATAAATTTTCAATTTATTGATTTGGTAGTTGTTGTGTTTAAGGAGTGAAATAATAGGGGACTTGACCTTCCATGCTAAGTGTACCCCTCATCCCGGCTTCCTCATTCACACCAGTCATGTGCCACTGCTGTGTGTACGAGACTCTTTATAGAGTTCAAACATTAGCTCGCCCCTTGCGGAAATTTTTGGAAATTTTTGGTAAGTTCCTATGGGACCAAACTGCTGAGGCCATCGGTCCCTAGGCTTACACACTACTTAACCTAACTTAAACTAAGTTACGCTAAGGACAACACACACACCCATGCCCGAGGGAGGACTGCAACCTCCGACGGGGGGAGCCCCACGAACCGTAGCAAGGCGCCCCGGACAGCGTCGCTATCCCGCGCGGCCGCCCCTTGCGGAGTCAGCGCAAGTGCGCAGCCGCTTCTAAGTTAAGAACTTACCTAAAAGTGAATTAATGGATTGGTTGGAATGCTTCTTTCATTCGCTAAACCATTGCTTAAGCATTTGCTAGTGTTACACCGAAACCGAAAGCAACTATGGACTGCCAATAGGACTCCATATCTCTACGCAACGTGAATGGTAATGTCTGCACTGAGCTGGTGTTCCCAGAATATGTAAGTTTGATTCCGTGAAGAATAAACAAATACCCACCACAACGTTATGAAGAAACACCTGGTGTGTTTTTCCGAGGAGATGTTTCTCAATTCCACAGCTGCACACTGTGCCACAAACAGTGTTGTAACAACAACAACTGTACATATAATATTTTTCTTCTGAATTTCGATAAATTACTGTAATCAAGGTTCTGAAACCATTTCTTTTCTTGTCATGTCATTATGTTAAAGACACTGTAAACATATTTCGATGTAAATTGTAATATTTATGTTAAATTTCAAATAATGTTATAATAGAAGTGAAGTTTAAACAATGTTGGGAATATTGTAAGATGTGAAAGTTGTAATTGTACGCCTGGTCCATACGTAGGCAATGTATTAGGATATGTGGAATGTAAAACCTTTGGTGAATACCCTATCTGTAGGGGAGAGGTAAAAGGTGGATGGCAGGCGAGCGCGGGAAAATGCACACGGGCGCAGTACGGCATAACGGGCTCAGCAAGACAGTCGGAGTTGGGCACCGGTCAGAGGAACACGTTCCGGATCGAGGAGGCTATCCTGGAAAAAGTGGTTTCATTTGAGCCTCGGATGTGGCGTTTTCGACGACTATACAGCATGGCTATATCCAATAGGCACTGAATTAAAAAGGATTACGACGCCAAGAAGAAGTAAAGTGCCGATACAGCAAGAGCCATAGCTGTGATTGTATGTGTGCTGTGCGCCTCGCCATCTCGCTGCCCGCCAACCGCCGCATCGACTTGCACAGGTCAATTCTTTACAAGTGTATCCGTATGGACCAGTGTTAAATTTGTTCCTAACTGTTCAATAATAACTTGACTTTTTACCAGAATTGCCCTATCACTTAATTATCCTAATCACTAACCTGGACAGGGTCCTTTCCGCATGTTGTGCAATCCGAGTGTCCCGAAATGAAGATTTAAAATTCATGTTAATAAGAATTACGTGCAGAACTATCTATGCTAGAAAGATATTTAAAGAACTTTGTTGTTAATGAATATTTTGGTAAATAATAGACCTGACAAAATTTGAAGATAACGTTGAAAATGGTTTAGTAATGAAGCTTAATTAATCAGAGACAAAAATAATGGTAGTTAAATGAGGAATTAATAAGACAAAAAGAATAGCAACTCCTATTTTTTAAATCTTGAGTGCTTCATGTTTTCGATAGTTAATACACTCCTGGAAATGGAAAAAAGAACACATTGACACCGGTGTGTCAGACCCACCATACTTGTTCCGGACACTGCGAGAGGGCTGTACAAGCAATGATCACACGCACGGCACAGCGGACACACCAGGAACCGCGGTGTTGGCCGTCGAATGGCGCTAGCTGCGCAGCATTTGTGCACCGCCGCCGTCAGTGTCAGCCAGTTTGCCGTGGTATACGGAGCTCCATCGCAGTCTTTAACACTGGTAGCATGCCGCGACAGCGTGGACGTGAACCGTATGTGCAGTTGACGGACTTTGAGCGAGGGTGTATAGTGGGCATGCGGGAGGCCGGGTGGACGTGGGACACTGTTGCTCCTGGGGTATCGGCGAGGACCATTCGCAACCGTCTCCATGAAGCTGGGCTACGGTCCCGCACACCGTTAGGCCGTCTTCCGCTCACGCCCCAACATCGTGCAGCCCGCCTCCAGTGGTGTCGCGACAGGCGTGAATGGAGGGACGAATGGAGACGTGTCGTCTTCAGCGATGAGAGTCGCTTCTGCCTTGGTGCCAATGATGGTCGTATGCGTGTTTGGCGCCGTGCAGGTGAGCGCCACAATCAGGACTGCATACGACCGAGGCACACAGGGCCAACACCCGGCATCATGGTGTGGGGAGCGATCTCCTACACTGGCCGTACACCACTGGTGATCGTCGAGGGGACACTGAATAGTGCACGGTACATCCAAACCGTCATCGAACCCATCGTTCTACCATTCCTAGACCGGCAAGGGAACTTGCTGTTCCAACAGGACAATGCACGTCCGCATGTATCCCGTGCCACCCAACGTGCTCTAGAAGGTGTAAGTCAACTACCCTGGCCAGCAAGATCCCCGGATCTGTCCCCCATTGATCATGTTTGGGACTGGATGAAGCGTCGTCTCACGCGGTCTGCACGTCCAGCACGAACGCTGGTCCAACTGAGCCGCCAGGTGGAAATGGCATGGCAAGCCGTTCCACAGGACTACATCCAGCATCTCTACGATCGTCTCCATGGGAGAATAGCAGCCTGCATTGCTGCGAAAGGTGGATATACACTGTACTAGTGCCGACATTGTGCATGCTCTGTTGCCTGTGTCTATGTGCCTGTGGTTCTGTCAGTGTGATCATGTGATGTATCTGACCCCAGGAATGTGTCAATAAAGTTTCCCCTTCCTGGGACAATGAATTCACGGTGTTCTTATTTCAATTTCCAGGAGTGTAGTTTCAACACAGTGACCATAACAGTTTTAGGGTCCACCCCCATCCCCCTTCTTTTTCATTCTTGTTATTTCTATTCATTTAAATGCTAAAGTGCACTGAACTGATTTGATCTGCAAAGTGAAAGCCAATATAAAACCTAAATTTATCAGTGTTTTTTCCTTATTAAAATTGACGTTGTATGTGTGTTTCAAAAGTGTTATTTCTAGGGCAACCTATGCCCGATTTCAGTTGGATCAATAGACAAAATGCAGTGAGTAGTAATCATTGTAGTGTAATGTTGTGTATCTGTAGCTTGTCCAAATCAGTACAGAAAAGGAAAATACAAGTTTAGTAGATTTTTCTGGTTCTAAAGTTGTCCATATAATGCAGTATTACTACGTCTGGTTATGTTTGTACGTACATCCACTTGTACAAGGAAAAAACTCACGTAATGCCTAATTAGGCTGGCGACCGTATTATTAATAATTGGTAGCATCTGCTGCGTAGGTTTCTTGTCCGTATTAATGTGTAGTTGCACTTTATACTAGCTTGACGTATCATTGTTGTTACTGACTGAGTATAAGTCCGATTTTGCTTCCATTCAGGTACACGCGGTCATCATATTTAATAAAATCCTTTCTGATAAGGTGAAGCCCGTCAACTTATCATAGTACAGGCTTTAAGAGTTAACGTACGCAAGAGCGGGGACGTTACAAGTGGCTTTTTCGTGACAGGACTATTTGTTCTGTTGTGACATGCTACGTAACAAACCAAATTTGGTATACCATAGTATAAGCTGCTTCAACGTAAACGCTGCTGTAACGAGTGTCTTGAAAAAGACAAACAAGAAACTAACGCTATTGTCATTCGAAAGAAAAGCAAGCTCGACTGTTACTAATTTTATAATAATGTTGCCACTGAAATGAATCTAAATACACTGAAAAGAATCTAAACGTACTGAAACTACTCTAAATGATTTACGATCGATGACGTGAGCTGTACACGCACTGAAGCTATTAATTCATACGTTCAGCTGCTGTCTGACAGGAATTGCTAAAAATAATGAGTATAGAGTTTTTTTCTGCTTTTCTTATTACATACTGAAAGAAAGAGAAATTAGGCTAATTTTCACAATTAATCAAAAAGTATTCCCCTTTCCAGAGGTTTTGGAAAACAACAGCGCCAGGAATGTGTATCATTTAATCGCTTTCTGACGAGAAATGGTTAAAATCATTAGTAAACTCTTCTGCTTTCTTATTACCTGACAAAAGAAATATAAATTTAATTCATTTTTCCAAGTCATCAAAACACATTACTTTTTCCAGATGTTTTGAAAAGCTACAGCGCTTCGTATGTGTAGGATTACCGTAGTGAGCTTAACGAGTACTTACGTTGAGCTCAGATAATTACAGTTATAACAATGTTCATCAAGTTGTTCCACACAATAGATGTTTGTATTGTCTATTGGCAGCATTAAAGATAGACAGAGAGAGAGAGAGAGAGAAGGAGAGAGAGAAGGAGAGAGAGAGAGACTTTTGGTGCCACATACATACGTATGGCATAGGTACTACTGGATTCTTATGGCTGCAGCCGCAAGTTACGATGTTATGGCTATCATCTTAACTGCGTGTTGTCCGACCTTTGGAATGCAACACGACAGTGACTCTCCACTCCAGGTACTTTTTTTTTTTTTTTTTTTTTTTTTTTTTTTGTCATCAGTCTATTGACTGGTTTGATGCGGCCCGCCACGACTTCCTTTCCTGTGCTAACCTCTTCATCTCAGAGTAGCACTTGCAACCTACGTCCTCAATTATTTGCTTGACGTATTCCAATCTCTGTCTTCCTCTACAGTTTTTGCCCTCTACAGCTCCCTCTAGTACCATGGAAGTCATTCCCTCATGTCTTAGCAGATGTCCTATCATCCTGTCCCTTCTCCTTATCATTGTTTTCCACATATTCCTTTCCTCTCCGATTCTGCGTAGAACCTCCTCATTCCTTACCTTATCAGTCCACCTAATTTTCAACATTCGTCTATAGCACCACATCTCAAATGCTTCGATTGTCTTCTGTTCTGGTTTTCCCACAGTCCATGTTTCACTACCATACAATGCTGTACTACAGACGTACATCCTCAGAAATTTCTTCCTCAAATTAAGGCCAGAAATGCCTTTTTTCCCATAGCGAGACTCCTTTTGATGTCCTTGCTCCGTCCGTCATTGGTCATTTTACTGCCTAGGTAGCAGAATTCCTTAACTTCATTGACTTCATGACCATCAATACTGATGTTAAGTTTCTCGCTGTTCTCATTTCTACTACTTCTCATTACCTTCGTCTTTCTCCGATTTACTCTCAAACCATACTGTGTACTCATTAGACTGTTCATTCCGTTCAGCAGATCATTTAATTCTTCTTCACTTTTACTCAGGATAGCAATGTCATCAGCGAATCGTATCATTGCTATCCTTTCACCTTGTATTTTAATTCCACTCCTGAACCTTTCTTTTATTTCCATCATTGCTTCTTCGATGTACAGATGAGTAGGGGCGAAAGGCTACAGCCTTGTCTTACACCCTTCTTAATACGAGCACTTCGTTCTTGATCGTCCACTCTTATTATTCCCTCTTGGTTGTTGTACATATTGTATATGACCCGTCTCTCCCTATAGCTTACCCCTACTTTTTTCAGAATCTCGAACAGCTTCCACCATTTTATATTGTCGAACGCTTTTTCCAGGTCGACAAATCCTATGAAAGTGTCTTGATTTTTCTTTAGCCTTGCTTCCATTATTAGCCGTAACGTCAGAATTGCCTCTCTCGTCCCTTTACTTTTCCTAAAGCCAAACTGATCGTCACCTAGCGCATTCTCAATTTTCTTTTCCATTCTTCTGTATATTATTCTTGCAAGCAGCTTCGATGCATGAGCTGTTAAGCTGATTGTGCGATAATTCTCGCACTTGTCAGCTCTTGCCGTCTTCGGAATTGTGTGGATGATGCTTTTCCGAAAGTCAGATGGTATATCGCCAGACTCATATATTCTACACACCAACGTGAACAGTCGTTTTGTTGCCACTTCCCCCAATGATTTTAGAAATTCTGATGGAATGTTATCTATCCCTTCTGCCTTATTTGACCGTAAGTCCTCCAAAGCTCTTTTAGATTCCGATTCTAATACTGGATCCCCTATCTCTTCTAAATTGACTCCTGTTTCTTCTTCTATCACATCAGACAAATCTTCACCCTCATAGAGGCTTTCAATGTATTCTTTCCACCTATCTGCTCTCTCCTCTGCATTTAACAGTGGAATTTCCGTTGCACTCTTAATGTTACCACCGTTGCTTTTAATGTCACCAAAGATTGTTTTGACTTTCCTGTATGCTGAGTCTGTCCTTCCGACAAAATCATATCTTTTTCGATGTCTTCACATTTTTCCTGCAGCCATTTCGTCTTAGCATCCCTGCACTTCCTATTTATTTCATTCCTCAGCGACTTGTATTTCTGTATTCCTGGTTTACCACGAACATGTTTGTACTTCCTTCTGTCATCAATCAACTGAAGTATTTCTTCTGTTACCCATAGTTTCTTCGCAGCTACCTTTTTTGTACCTATGTTTTCCTTCCCAACTTCTGTGATGGCCCTTTTTAGAGATGTCCATTCCTCTTCAACTGTACAGCCTACTGCGCTATTCCTTATTGCTGTATCTATAGCGTTAGAGAACTTCAAACGTATGTCGTCATTCCTTAGCACTTCCGAATCCCACTTCTTTGCGTATTGATTCTTCCTGACTAATGTCTTGAACTTCAGCCTACTCTTCATCACTACTATATTGTGATCTGAGTCTATATCTGCTCCTGGGTACGCCTTACAGTCCAGTATCTGATTTCGGAATCTCTGTCTGACCATGATGTAATCTAATTGAAATCTTCCCGTATCTCCCGGCCTTTTCCAAGTATACCTCTTCCTCTTGTGATTCTTGAACAGGGTATTCGCTATTACTAGCTGAAACTTGTTACAGAACTCAATTAGTCTTTCTCCTCTTTCATTCCTTATCCCAAGCCCATATTCTCCTGTAACCTTTTCTTCTACTCGTTCCCCTACAACCGCATTCCAGTCGCCCATGACTATTAGATTTTCGTCCCCCTTTACATACTGCATTACCCTTTCAATATCCTCATACACTTTCTCTATCCGTTCATCTTCAGCTTGCGTCGTCGGCATGTATACCTGAACTATCGTTGTCGGTGTTGGTCTGCTGTCGATTCTGATTAGAACAACCCGGTCACTGAACTGTTCACATTAACACACCCTCTGCCCTACCTTCCTATTCATAACGAATCCTAGACCTGTTATACCATTTTCTGCTGCTGTTGATATTACCCGATACTCATCTGACCAGAAATCCTTGTCTTCCTTCCACTTCACTTCACTGACCCCTACTATATCTACATTAAGCCTTTGCATTTCCCTTTTCAGATTTTCTAGTATCCCTACCACGTTCAAGTTTCTGACATTCCACGCCCCGACTCGTAGAATGTTATCCTTTCGTTGATTATTCAATCTTTTTCTGATGGTAACCTCCCCCTTGGCAGTGCCCTCCCGGTGATCCGAATGGGGGACTATTCCGGAATCTTTTGCCAATGGAGAGATCATCATGACACTTCTTCAAATGCAGACCACATTTCCTGTGGATACACGTTACGTGTCTTTAATGCAGTGGTTTCCATTGCCTTCTGCATCCTCATGTCGTTGATCATTGCTGATACTTCCACCTTTAGGGGCAATTTGCCACCCGTAGGACAAGAGAGTGCCCGGAACCTCTATCCGCTCCTCCGCCCTCTTTGACAAGACCGTTGGCAGAATAAGGCTGACTTCTTATGCCGGACGTCTTCGGCAATGCTGATTTTTTATCAAAATTTAGGCAGTGGCGGGGATCGAACCCCGGGACCGAAAACGTTTTGATTATGAATCAAATACGCTACCCCTAGACCACGGGTATACTTATACAGCGCTTAGTAGGTTTCCGAAAGGATATGACACCAGACGTCAAACCACAGGCCACCCCCGTTCCCATGAACTACGGACCACTTGCTTGTAAATGCGCAGCTGATGCCCCATAGCGTCCACAGATCAGGCGCATATGGTGCCCAAGCTGCCAACTTCAGCATCCTACCATGCTGCTCAAATCACAGTCGCTTGACTCTGGCGTTGTCACAATAAGAGTAGCCATAGCCACCGCGGAAGACATCAAGAATGCATGGATGCGGGTGGTCTGCAATAGCGCACTCGTTGCCTTCAACTGTTATGATGCATTCGGTTATTGCGATGCTTTGGAATCCCAAGTGATTGTCCTCAATAGAGTAACACTTTCCTCGCAGTCTTGAGTACGTGGTGCGGAAAATGTTTCGAATTGCCCCTCCACTGAGTGATGATGTATCCAAGTACCAGCATCATGTTGGCTATAGAAAATACTGATTCAGCAGATCAGGCGACAAATTTCATGCGATTCGCAAACCAATCTCGATTATCCCATGCCGCATACGATCGTCGTTGACGTTGTCGTTGAGACAACAGCGATGCAGTTAGGGGTTGTCTGCTGCGGTGACCCTTGTTCAACCATCTGCACCGATCGGTGTACTCCGAGACCCTCACGTCTGCTTCAGAATTTTGTCGCCTGCTCGTGGCTTCAAACTCCTTCAAATATTTTCCGTAGATGCCCACAATAGTAGCACGAGAAGAGCCGACCATCTTCGCTCTTGTCATCCGTACAGTCGCCAGAATGATTGCTCATTCGCGTCTGCTCCACCTAAATGGTGGTCAGAACCAATATAAAAAGCTTCTAAGGGTGATATAGGGGAGGTTCTTCGGAGACTTAATCGCCAAAAAAATACAGAATGCGTCACGCCGTTTCCGAGTTATTTATCAATTAAGTTAGCCTATCATGTCGTTGCTCGAGCAAATTTAAGCACCTACACGCACTAAAAAGCGGTACGTGAGTCACCACTTCTCGAAATGCTCATTACCAGTTAAGGTGTGCCTTTCATTTCACTAATAAATCTAACCGAAGTGAGCGAAAGCTACAAACCTTCCCTGTGAGGAAAGCAAACGAAAAACACGTTCCACGACTGGCAGGCTGCTTGAATTTGCGCTCGTGACGACCTAATTGGCTAAATCACTCGAAAATGGAGAAGTGTGTCGAATTTTTTTCTTAACAGTTTATTACAGCCTCCTCTGCGACACCATTAGAAGTTTCTTAGACTGTTTCTGGCCTTCCTCAAAGAGTCACGAGCCAGCGCAGTCCCTTTCTTTCTCGCTTCCGCAGCTTTCAGACAGTGAGCACCCAGCCATTATGACCACCGACTTCGTATCGATATAAACCCGTCGAGGCGACAGCAACTTCACCTGGCGAGAAGTGGCTGTTAGTCAGACGTACGCACAGTGCATGTAGTATCAGTGAGGGTGCTGTCCGTGTGCAGAGTGGGAAAGGCTTTCCATGTATCTGTGTTTGACCCGGAGGCTCGGCACGAGCATTTCGGAAACTGCACGACTTTTCAGTCGTTCGAGGAGTGCAGGTGTCGAAACCAAGGTGAAACCACGTAGAGACGTCATGGGATTGGCGGCCAACCCTCATTACAGATGCCGACTGAACTGTGGTGGAACTAACATCGTACTTTAATGCTGGGCAGAGTGTGTAAGTGCATCTGAACACTTAGTGCAGACAACACTCATAACGGCAGGCCTCCGCGTGCTGAACACGTACGCCCCTTCATGTCGACCATGTTTCCCGACGGCAGTGTCGTTTTTCAACAGGATAATGCGAGGAGTGAGGTGGAGTGATTCGACGAACACAGAGGTGAGTTCCAACTGATGTGTTGGCCTCCATACTCCGCAGATCTGAACCCTATCGAATACATGTGGGATTTGATTGAACGTGGCGTCAAAGTTCGTCGTTCCCCTACCCGGAATTTACTGGAGTTAGGTGACGTGTGTGCCCAGATGTGGAGCCGCCTCCCTCCAGCGACCTACGAACACCTCATTGCCTCCATGCCGCGATGGCTCGCCGCTGTTAGCCGTGCCAAAGGCGGACATGCCGGCTGTTAGGTAGTGCTCATAATGTTCCGGCTGGTCAGTGTACTGTGTCGGCTCATCAGTGTAGGCTGGATGCTGTCCGCCTCCGTAACGGAGTGGTCGGCGCGGCTGACTGCCACGCGGAGGCCTCAGTTCGTCTCACATCTAGGTCGGAGGCTTCATCCGTTCGGGAACTGGCTGTTGTGCTGGCCTTGTCATCATTTCATCACCAACGACACGCAAATCGCCGTAACTGGCGTCAAGTAAAAAAGTTGCACTAAGCGTCCGAACAACCCTAAATGGTGCTTCCTAGCCAATAGTGTCAAACAATCATTTCATTTCACTTTTAGTGTCCACACGGCTGGGTGCACGTTCGTCAGCCGCTCTGTGGCCGTTGTGCCATAATGCAACATCACCTCATGACTTGTATCGCCGAGTCTGGTGGCGCAGCGGCTACTCGCTGTTTCGAGGAGGACGACGGCCAAAATTCCTGTCCGCCCATCGAGGTACAAATTTTCAGTGGGTTTCATAAATCGCTTAAAGTAAATTCTGTGATACTTTCTTCGAGAAGGACATCACTAATGCCTCACTCCATCCTCTCCAACATATGGTTTGCGCTAAGCATCTAACGATTACATCGTCGACGGGGAGTTGAACCCATATCTTCTCGCTTTTTCATTTCTATTTCAGCATATTTGTCACAGGTACTACAATTTTGATAATTTTGTTACGTATAGAACATCTTCTCGGTAGTTCTAAACATTCGCAAGCATTCGAAAGCTAATGGTGTATCGTGAAATGTCATTTTATGAGTCGTCAGTCTTCTGACTGGTTTGATGCGGCCCATCACGAATGATGGCAAAAAGTCAGTGAAAAACGCCGTACACTTGCCAGCAGAGGCCATCGATAGGAAACCCCATCCGATAAAACGACAGGTAGTCATAGAGTGCAAGAACGAATTTGACAGTAGGAGCTACGTCGTACTGGAGCAAACAGAGTATGTGGTGATTCATACTGCAAGGCTTGGCGACAAACACGTAGATTTATTCGTTTACATTAACTGTTTGTATGTTTATACACGACTTTAACTAGAGTGTTGACTGCAACCACTCTGACTGTCCTTTCGTCAGCCTGGGGCTGCGAGGTTACAGTAAATCGGTAGCGGCGCATCGGTTACAAGCTACTACACACATAGGAAAAATTCCGTGTGGTGACCGTGCCCGAATGCCAGCACAAGTATCATAGACATACTCAAGCAGAGTGACTCTGGAAATGTCCTCGAGGCATATGCCATGATGCCGCACCCGGCTAATGAAGATGCAATTCTTGAGGGAAACAATAGTGTCTTGGAGAGACGTTGGGAGAGAGCCTGTAGTATGCAATGGGGAAGGAATTTTTGTTTCGTCAACGTGAGGGTACGAGGGTTACAGTAAACCTGCAGCGGTTCATCGGTTCCATGCCTTGACTGTAGATGAAAGACACAGCCAGTACGGATATGAACTAGCAGAATGTCTCCAACAGTGTCCTCGAGTGATATGCAATGGAGCAGTACCCTCCAGATGGAGATGCAACTCCTGAGGCGAGCATGAGTGTCTTCGAGAGGTGTCGGCAGAGTGATTGTAGTATGCAATCGCGACGCAATTTGTGTGTCTCATCGTCTATGTGAGGGTACAGTAAACCGGCACCGGTGTATCGTTTCTATGCCACTGGCACCCAGGAGAGCTTCAAATGGTCCAAATGGCTCTGAGCACCATGGGACTTAACATCTGTGGTCAGCAGTCCCCTAGAACTAGGAAGTACTTAAACCGAACTAACCTAAGGACATCACACACATCCATGCCCGAGGCAGGATTCGAACCTGCGACCGTAGCAGTCGCGCCGTTCCGGACTGAGCGCCTAGAACCGCTAGGCCATCGCGGCCGGCCAGGAGAGCTTCCTTGCGGTGACCGTAGTCGAATGAGAACGCCAGTATTACAGATATAAGTCAGCAGAATGTCTCCGAAAATGTGCTCGAGCCACATGCAGTAGTGCACGACCACTCTGGTGGAAACCCAGTTTCTGAGGGGAGCATTATTCTCATTGAAAGACGTTGGCAGAGAGCATGTAGTATGAAATACAATAGCAATTTCTGTGTCCTACCATCAATATGAGTGTGCCAGGGTTACAATAAACCGGCACCGGTGCATCCGTTACATGCTACTGGACCACCAGGAAATGTTCCATGCGGTAACCGTAGCCCAATTCCAGTGCCAATATCATAGATATACAATAGCACGATGACTCCAGCAAGGTCCTCGAGTGATAAGCAGTAAAGCAGCACCTGTCTGATGGAGTTGCAATTCTTGAGGAGAACATTTGTGTCTTGGCGAGGTGTCAGGAAAGTGCCTGTAGTAAGCAATGGCGACGCAATTTCAGTGTCCCCTCGTCTATGTGAGGGTGCGAGATATACAACAAACCGCCAGAGGTAAATTGGTCGCAAGCTACGGGACACCCAGGAGAGGTTCCGTCGGGCGACCGTAGCCGAATGCCAGCGCCAGTATCATAGATATACAATAGCCGAATGACTCCAACAAAGTGCTCGAGGCATATGCAATAGCGCAGCATCTGTCTGATGAGATGAAATTCCTGAGTGGAACATTGGTAGTTCGGAGTTGGGAGTAGTTGGAAGAGAGAATGTAGTATGCAGTGGCGAAGCAATTTCTGTGTCCCATCGTCAGTGTGTGGGTGCGATGATTACAGAAACTGGCAGCAGTGCATCAGTTACAAGCTTCTTCACACGCAGGAGAGGATCCATCCGAAGACCTTAGCTGAATGCCAGCGCCAGTATGATTCATGTACCCACGCACAATGTCCCCGACTATGGCATCGAGGAAATTCAACAGCTCAGGACCCATCTGAGATGTTATTCCTGAGGGGAACTTTAGTGTCTTGGTGAGACCTCGGCATACAACCTGTAGCATTCAGTGGGGAAGCAATTTCTATCCCATCTTCAACGTTAGGTTGTGAGGATTACAGTAAACCGGTAGCAGTGCATATGCTATAAGCTACTTGACTACCAGGCGAGGGTTCTATGCTGTAAGCGTAGCCAAATGCCAGCACCAGACTCATAGTGTAACATTATTTGTTAATCGTTCATTTAAATTTTGACAAATTCGTTAGCTTCAAAGTTTTCCCTTATTGTTACTTCATTTTCTGTAAATGTAAAGTACGTGAGTCTGAAGTTCTTTGATTTGTATGTGAATAATGTATGTAAAATATTATGTAAATTGTTTATTACGTTAAATAATTTTCTGATGTCATTTTTTATTTAAGAATATTTGTGTGTAGAAATTTTTCATGTTGATGTAAATTTCGCAATTGAAGAATTGGTCACGCTCAGGAAGAATGTAAGAAATAGGGATTATGTGAAAGCCAGTGTGATTTTGTTTGAAACCAAAGTGGCTGTGGGAAGTGGAAAAGATGGCAACGGAGAATTCTCGCACTAGTTAGGGAAAGCGCGGGAAGTAAGTCACAGTTTGTAGGCAGCAGTGATTGTGGCAGCGCCTGCGTGCAGAAGGAGAAGCTTTGCCTGCAAATTTGCACAAAACTGCCGCGGATGGAAACTGCAAACGGCTTACGGCATACCTGCGAGTTGTTGGGCTACTGTATGTGAACGACGTTCAAAAAATTATTCAAATGGTTCTAAGCACTATGGGAGTTAACATCTGAGGTCATCAGTCCCCTAGACTTATAACTACTTAAACCTAACTAAAATAGGGACATCACACACAACTATTCCCGAGATAGGATTCGAACCTGCGACCGTAGCAGCAGCGCGGTTCGGGACTGAAGCATCTAGGACCGCTCGGCCACCGCGGCAGGCGTGAACGACGCCCAGAAGAGAAACTGAGACCATACAGCCCATGGACCTTGCCGTTGCTCGGGAGGCTTGCGTGCCACAGCGATGCAGATAGTTGTACTGCAGGTGCAACCACAAGGGAGAGGTCCCTGTTGCGAGGCCAGACAAACGTGCGGTTCCTGAAGACAGGTAGCAACAGTCTGGATGATCTGGCCTTGTAACATCAACCAAAACTGAGTTGCTATGCTGGTACTGCAAACGGCTGACAGCAAGGAGAAACTACAGCTGTAATTTTTCCCGAGGGCATGCAGCTTTACTGTATGGTTAAATGATGATGGCGTCCTCTTGGGTAAGATATTACTTAGGTAAAATAGCCCCCCATTCGGATCTCTAGGCGCGGACTACTCAGCTGGACGTCGTTATCAGGAGAAAGAAAACAGGAGTTCTACAGATCATAGTGTGGAATGTCAGATCCCTTAATCTGGCAGGTAGGTTATAAAATTACAAAATAGGAAATGGGTAGCTTATAGTTAGATATAACGGGAATTACTGAAGTTCGGGGGCAAGAAAAGCAAGACTGTAGGTGCAACCACAAGGGAGGGGTCTCTGTTGGTCAGGTGAACACAGGGTTATAAATACAAAATCAAGGATGTAAAAATGAATAAAAATAGGAGCGTGATTAAGCTACAACGAACAGCATAGTAAACTCATTATTGTAGCCAGGATAGACACGAAGCCCACGCCTACCGCAATAGTACAAGTTCATATGCCAACTAACACCGCTGATGAGGAAGAGATTGAAGAAATGTATGATGCTATAAAACAAATTATTTCGATAGTGAAGGGAGACGAAAATGTAATAATCATGGAGGACTGGAATTCGATAGTAGGAAAAGGAAGTGAAGTAAAAGTAGTAGGTGAATATGGACTGGGGCTAAGTAACGAAAGAGTAAGCCGCCGGGTAGAATTCTGTGCAGAGCATAACTTAATCATAGCTAACACTTGTTTTAAGAATTATAAAGAAGGCTGTATACGTGGAAGAGGCCTGAAGACTTGGAAGAACTCAGATAGGCTATATCGTGGTAAGACAGCAATTTAGGAACCAGGTTTTAAATTGTAAGCCCTTTCCAGGGCAGATGTGGACTCTGACCATAATTCATTGGTTATGAATTGTGGATTAGAACCCTTCCATCTAGTGAGCAAGATCCATGAGAGAAGCGAAATACCCTCAGACTTCTAGAAGAACGTAATATTTCCAGTCCCAAAGAAAGCAGGTGTTGACAGATGTTAAAATTACTGATCTATCAGTTTAATAGGCCACAGTTTTAAAATACTAACACGAATTCTTTACCAACGAATGGAGAAACTTGTAGAAGCCGACCTCGGGGAACATCAGTTTGGATTTTGTAGAATCTTGGAACACGCGAGTAATACTGACCCTACGACTTCACTTAAAAACAGACTAAGGGGAGGCAAATCTACATTTCTAGCATTTGTAGACTTGGAGAAAGCTTTTGATAATGATGACTGGAATACTCTCTATAAATTCTGAAGGCGGCAGGGGTAAAACACAGGGAGCGAAAGGCTATTTACAACTTGTAGAGAAACCAGATGGCAGATATAAGCGTCGAGGGGCATGAAAGGGAAGCAGTGGTTGAAAAGGGAGTAAGACAGAGTTGTAGCCCGATGTTATTCAAACTGTATATTGAGCAAGCAGTAGAGGAAGCAAAAGAAACATTTGGAGTAAGAATTGAAATCCATGGAGAAGAAATAAAAACTTTGAAGTTTGCCAGTGACATTGTAATTCTATCAGAGACAGCAAAGGACATGGAAGAGGAGTTGAAACGAATGGACAGTGTCTTCAAAGGATAATATAAGTTGAACATCAAAAAGAGCAAAACGAAGATATTGGAAAGTAGCCGAATTAAATCAGGTGATGCTGAGCGAATTAGATTAGGAAATGAGACACTTAAAGCAGTAGATTAGTTTTGTTATTTGGGGAGCATAATACCTGATGATGGTAGAAGTAGAGAGGATATAAAATGTAGAATGGCTATGGCAAGGAAAGAGTTTCTGACGAAGAGATATTTGTTAACATCGTGTATAGATTTAAGTGTCAGGAAGCTTTTTCTGAAAGTATTTGTATGGACTGTAGCCTGTATGTAAGTGAAACATGGACGATAAATAGTTTACACAAGAGGAGAATAGAAGCCTTCGAATTGTGGTGCTACAGAAGAATGCTAAAGATTAGATGGGTGGATCATGTAATTAATGAGGAGGTACTGAGAAGAACTGCGGAGTAGAGGAATTCGTGGTACAACCTGACTAAAAGAAGGGATCGGTTGGTAGGACAAGTTCTGAAGCATCAGGGGACCACTTATTTATCACTGGAGGAAAGCGTGACGGGTAAACTTCGTAGAGGGAGACCAATACACTAAGCAGATTCAAAAGGATGTAGGTTGCAGTAGTTACTCGGAGATGAAGAAGCTTGCACAAGATAGAGTAGCATGGAGAGCTGCATCAAACCAGTCTCTTGACTGAAGACCACAAAAAAACAACAACAGCAAGATACTTGCAGGTTGTACTGTGGGTAGTGTAGCCGTCATAATTGTTCGCTACAACCAAGCCTACAGCAACCAGATAAGATTTGTTTTTGCATTTTTACTTTTGTACAGCGTGAATCACTAATTTCAACTGTGTTTCAATAACCATTCTTGTACTTTAAACACACCCTCTTATTTCATCCTAATTTTATACGTATATAGGGCTCCTTCCTGGTGTTTGAGTAATCCAAGTATGGTATTTTACAGACTTATGAAGTGCCACGTTAATGTAAAGAGGCACTATTTAACTTGTTTTATGTTTTCTTAACTTTTGCAAAGTGCTATAGTAAAAGTTTCCTCACGTAAAATTCAATCCGAGTGAAGTCAAGTTACTAGAATGTTACATAACAATGAAGAAATATTTCAAAGAGTAGTAGATTTTGAAAGTAAATTGCAGTAAGAAAAAGTGTTCTCGAAGTGAAATGTTCAGTATAAAAATTGTGTGCATTGTTATCTAAGTATTTTAGTATTTGAGTTTGTTGATTATGGAAAGTGCTTTTCTAAAGGTCCCACCTGGACAAATTCTTTTCTAGCTTCCATGAAGTTATATACTGGGCTCCTTCTCTTTTAAAAACGTGGTGTATAAGGCTGTAGTCCAACATTGTTTAAGTTGAGTAATATTTAATTGAAGAACCAAATTAAATAGTAGCAAGAAAGTAGGCAAAATTCATACTTTTGCTATTCCAATACTTCACTGTTTCATTGCCTGGATAGGCTGCCGACCGTCAGCGCATATTTTAAACCACTAAATGAACTTGGAACTGAGTTGTCCTAGCTTCAGTATAATATCATTCATACTGCATTACTATCTAAGATCTGGGTAAGGTCTTAGGAAAAGAAGTGAACAGTCTGATTTACTTATCGATTAGACACAACACACGGTGAAATCCTGTAAAAAGGGTAACTCTATTGATTACCTATTCCTATAAAGAGGACTATCCTCCCATAGTGTATTTTATTTGGAAACTAAAATTTAAGTAAGAGGGTTATACGTTGTTTTTCCCTTGACAGGACGATCTTCACAGTTGGGGTAGAGTATATGTGGCAACTTAGAGACAGGGTTTTCTGTTATTTAGGTAAAAGCATACTACATTACAACAGTAGCGGTAGCGTTATACGGATATAGAATGGCAGGACGAGTCCAGCAATGTCCTAAAGGCATATGCAACAGCGCAGCACCAGTCTAATGGCGAGGCAGTTCCTGAGGGCAGCCTTAGTGTCTAAATTAGACGTCGTCAGAGAGCCTGTAGTATGCAATGGGGAAGCAATTTCTGAGTCCCATCGTCAATGTGAGTGTGTGATGGTGCCAGTAAACTGGCACAGGTGCATCAGCTACAGTCTACTGGACACCCAGGAGAGGTTCCATGCGGTGCCGCAGCCGATTGCCAGAGCCTGTATTGTAGACGTACCCAGAACGATTCCACAAATGTCCTCGAGGCATATGCAATAGCGCAACGCCCTCTGATGGAGATCCGGTTCTTGAAGTGAGCATTAGTATCATTGAGAGATGTCGGCAGCAAGCCTGTAGTTTGCCATGGCGAAGCAGTTGCTGTGCCGCTTCTTGAATTTGAGGGTGTGAGGGTTACAGAAAACCGGCAGCGGTACACCGGTTACAGGCTACTGGACGCCCAGGAAGGTTTCATGCGGTGATCGTAGCCGAATGCAAGCGCCACTATGACAGACATACAGTAGGAGAATGTCTCCAACAAATCCTCGAGGAATAAGTAATAGTGCAGCACCCCTTCAAATGGCGACGCAATCATCTGAGGAGGATAGCATTAGTGTGTTGGACAGATGTCGCAAAGAGCATGTAGTATGTAATGGCGAAGCATTTTCTGTGTGCCATCGTCAACTTGAGGGTGCGAGGATGTTCCAAGCGGTGACCATAGCCGAGTGACAGCGCCAGTATACACTAGCAGAATGATTCCAACAATATCCTTAAGGTATACTGTATAGCACAGCACCCATATTCCTGAGTTCACCACTAGTCTCTTGGAGAGACGTTGACAGGCAGCTTGTAGTATGCAATGAAAAAGCAATTTTTGAGTCCCCTCGTCAATGTGACGGTGCGAGGCTTACAGTGAACCTGAATCAGTGCGTTAGTTTCAAGCTATGGGACAAATAGGTGAGGCTCCGTGCGGTGACTATGTCCTAATGCCAGTGCGAGTATCATTGATATAAACTAGCAGAAAGTTTACAACAATGTACTCGAGGCATATCCACTAGCGGAACACCCGTCTCTTGGGATGAAATTCCTTAGGGGAGGATTAAAGTCTTGGAGAGACGTCGGCAGAGGGTCTGTTATATGCAATGGTGAAGCAATTCCTATGTCCCATCGTCTATTCCGGGTGCGAGGGTTTCAGTAAACCAGAAGCAGTGCATCTGTTACGAGATACTAGACACCCAAACAAGGATCCATGGCGTGACGGTATCCTAATGCCAGTGCCAAGATATACTAGCAGAATGACACCGACAATTCCCTCGAGGTATATGCAACAGCGTAGCACCGATCTGAAGGAGATGCAATTATTGAGGGGAGCATTAGTCTGTTGGACAGATGTCGACATAGAGCCATATCGAAGCAATTCTTATGTCCCATCGTTAACGTGAGGGAGCAAGGGTTACAGAATATCGGCAGTGGTGTATCAGATACAAGCTACTAGACACATATGAGAGGTTCCATGCGGGGAATATATCCGAATGTCAGCGCCAGTATCACAGATATACACTAGCAGAAAGCCTCCAACAAATTTCTCGATGCACATGCAACAACGCAGCATCTGTCTGAATGAGATGCAATTCCTGAGCAGAGCATAAGTGTCTTGAGGAGACTGCAGCAGAGAGCAATGACGAAGCAATTACTGTGTCGCATCGTCAGTGTCGCTGTGAAAGGGTCGCAGTAAACCGACAGCGGAGCATCTGTTGCCAGCTCCTGGACATCACGGAGTGGTTCCACTGGGTGATGGTAGCGCACGTATCGTAACATATAAAGCAACACAATGACGCCACTGTGAACCACGTCCCTGAGCCATATGCAACAGCGCAGCATCCGTCTAATTGCGAGGTAATACCTGAGGGCAATACCTGAGGAAAAGAGCCTGTATGTAATTATGAAGCAATTTCTGTGACCCAGCATCAATGTCAGGGTGCTGTGGCTACAGTAAAGCTGCAGCTGTGCCTTCCGTTCCAAGCTACTGGACAGAAACGGGAGGTCCCATGCAGTAACCGTAGTCAAATAATAGCGAGACTATCATAGACGTATCGTAGCACAATGACTCCAGCATTGTCCTCTAGGCATATGCAGTAGTGCAGCACCCGTTCAATGGGGAGGCAATTAGTGACGGCAGCATTGGTGTCCTGTAAAATGGACGCCGAAGGAATTTCTGAGTCCCATTGTCAGTGTTACTGTGAGGGAGTTACAGTAAACCGGCAGCGGTGCATCAGTTACATGCTGTGGGACACCCAGGAGAGGTTCCATGGGCTGACTGTAGCCGTACACGAGCGCCGGGATCGTAGTTATACACTAGCAGAATGGCTCTTACAATGTTCTCGAGCGATATGCAGTAGCACAGCACCCCCCTGATGGAGATGCTGTTCCTGAGGGGATTGTTAGTGTCTACCAGAGACGTCGCCAGAGAGCCTACAGTAGGCAATGGCGAAGCAGTCTCTGTGTCCCGTCGACAGTGTGAGCGAGAGAGGGTTACACTATACTGGCAACCATTGCTCCTGAGGGGAGTATTTGTGTCTTAGGAGGGGGTCACATGATTGCCTGTAGAATGCATGGCGAAATAATTTCTGACTCCCATCGTCGAGAGTTATAGTAAACCGGCAGCGGCGCATCAGTAACAAGCTACTGGACGCCCAGGTGGAGTTCCAAGGGATGAACGTAGCCGAAGGCCAGAGCCAACATCATAGATAAACGCTAGTAGAATGTCTCCGACAAATGTCCTCGATGCATGTACATTATTTATGTATATTAATCGTGACCGGGCCAAATATCTCACGAAATAAGCGTCAAACGAAAAAACTACAAAGAACGGAACTTGTCTAGGTTGAAGGCGGAAACCAGATGGCGCTATGTTTGGCCCGCTAGACGGCGCTGCCGTAGGTCAAACGGATATCAACTGCGTTTTTCTTTTTTAAATAGGAACCCCCATTTTTTATTTCATATTCGTGTAATACGTAAAGAAACATGAATGTTTTAATTGGACCACTTTTTTCGCTTTGTGATAGATGGCGCTGTAATAGTCACAAACGTATAAGTACGTGGTATCACGTAACATTGCGCCAGTGCGGAAGGTATTTGCTCTGTGATACATTACCCGTGTCAAAATAGACCGTTAATCAATTGCAGAAAAGGTCGATATCGTGTTGATGTATGGCTATTGTGATCAAAATGCCCAACGGGCGTGTGCTATGTATGCTGCTCGGTATCCTGGACGACATCATCCAAGTGTCCGGACCGTTCGCCGGATAGTTACGTTATTTAAGGAAACAGGAAGTGTTCAGCCACATCTGAAACGTCAGCCACGACCTGCAACAAATGATGATGCCCAAGTAGGTGTTTTAGCTGCTGTCGCGGCTAATCCGCACATCAGTAGCTCCGAGGAAACCGGTCAGCATCCAAACCATGTTGAATAACGCTTTTCGTGTAGCCACAAGACGTCGTGTTACGACAGGAACTGTGCACAATAAGCTGAAACTTCACTCCAGATGTCCATACGAGGTCCATCTTTGCAACCACGACACCATGCAGCGCGGTACAGATGGGCCCAACAACAAGACGAATGGACCGCTCAGGATTGGCATCACTTTCTCTTCGCCGATGAGTGTTGCATATGCCTTCAACCAGACAATCGTCGTAGACGTGTTTGGACGCAGCCCGGTCAGGCTAATCCATAGGTAGAGCCCATCCACAGCAGCAATAGCCATTGGGCGGCCTGAGTTAGGCATGTCATCGACAGCCTCTCTGCATCTCCTCCATGTGCGAACAACATCGCTTTGGTTCACTCCGAGACGTCTGGACACTTCCCTTCTTGAGAGCCCTTCCTGGCACAAAGTACTAATGTGGACGCAATCGAACCGCGGTATTGACCGTCTACACATGCTTGAACTACAGACAACATCAGCTGTGCAGTTCCTTCCTGCTGGAATTACTGGAACTGTCTGGCGGTCGGATCCCACCGTATAATAATCGATGCTCTTGCTTGGTTGTTTATACCTTTGGGCGGGTTTAGTAACATCTCTGAACAGTCAAAGGGACTGTGTCTGTGATACAACATCCACAGTCAACGTCAAGCCCACCCACAAGGATCGGTATCTGCACGCCACCAGCTTCCATCACGCAGCACAGAAACAGTTCTGAGGACCTTAGTACATCAAGCTGAAACAGTCTCAGATGCTGAAAACTTGATGAGAGAATTGAGCCACTTGCGCAAATATTTAAGGAAAACGGTTACAACAACAAACACGTCACCCAAGCCTCGAAGGAAGAGGACCTCTGAAGAAGCCACCAAGCACGTTGCATTCTTACCGTTCTGTGGTTCCGCAACAGGGAAGATTAGTTGGGTCCTGAAGAGGCATAAAATAGACGCAATCTTCAGGCCTCCGGCAAAGATCCGGCAACTAATGAAATCTGTGAAAGACGATGTAGGGCTCATAACGCCAGGAATTAACAAGATACCGTGTGGATGTGGGCAGTTCTATGTCGGCCAGACTGTTCGCACTATTGAACAGCGCAGTATGGAACATGAAAGGTGTTACCGTCTACGCTATCACGAAAAGTCAGCTGTAGCAGAACATGCTCTGGAAAACGGACACCGAATTGCATTCAATGAGACGTCTATTATTAAACGAACTAATGGATTCTGGGTTAGCGTGATAAACGAGGCCATAGAGATTAGAATTTCCGACAACACCTTCAGCAGAGACGGTGGATTGCAGCTGAGTACAGCGTGGGATCCGGTGTTGAGGGAGTTGAAGCGGGTCCGGCGGTTGCGCGGCCAAAACATTACTATATACAGAGCACCAGTGACACCACCACCGATGGCGCGGCTATATAAGCATGGCAATGACAACCGCACGACAGTCATCCACTTGGCAGAGGCAGAGGAGATCTCTGCCGAAAGGTCGTGGGCAGTAAACCATTTGACGCGGCTTGAAAACCGAGAATGTTGTATTGAGATACTGGATCCCAGGAGAGATTCCATGCGATTACTGTAGCCAAATCACATTACCAGTATTATTGATATAAACTTGCAGAATGTCTGTGACACCGGCCGTGGTGGCCAAGCAGTTAAAGGAGCTACAGCCTGAAACCGCGCGGCCGCTACGGTCGCAGGTTCGAATCCTGCCTCGGGCATGGATGTGTGTGATGTCCTTAAGTAGTTCTAAGTTCTAGGGGACTCATGACCTTAGAAGTTAAGTCCCATAGTGCTCAGAGCCATTTGAACAATTTTTTGAATCAATGTCTGTGACAATGTACTCCAGACATTTGCAATAGTGCAGCACCCGTCGGATGGAGATGCAGTTCCGGCGGTTATTATTAGTGTCTTCTATACACCTCTGCAGAGAGCCTGTAATATGCAATGGCACAGCAAGTTCTGTGTCCCATCGTCAATGTGAGGGTGCAAGGGTTACAATAAACTGGCAGCTGTGAATAGGTTACAGGCTACTGGATTCCCAGGAGAGGTTCCATGCGGTGACCATAGTCGAATGCCAGCGCCACTTTCAAGACATAAACTAGCCGAATGATTCCAAAAAGACATCGAGGCATATACAATAGCGCACAGGCCGTCTGTTGGAGATAGAATTCAAGAGGACGGCATTTGTGTCTTGGAGAGACGTCGGCAGAGAGCCTGTAGTATGCAACGGCGAAACAATTTCTTAGTCTCATCGTCAATGTGAAGGCGGGAGAGTTACAGTAAACCTGCAGCGGTGCATCAGTTGTAAGCAGCCTTTTTAATTGTTGGTATGTTGGCAGCGCTTTAGCATGCATTAATATCACTGACAGCGATGTGCGCCCTCTGCAAAGACTCTGTGGCTGGTCGGACTCGCAGTAGGAAGGCAATAGTTACCAGTGTCGGAGGTTAGCAGTGAGCGAATGGACGGTTTGGATGTGTGTCCGTCCTGGACATTTAGTATTGGTTTGACATGGATAGTAAAATGATGGTTGATGTATCTGCTAATGTTTGACTGCTAATTATTGACGATTATATCATTTTTAGAACTGGATGTGACATGATTAAGGTAAAAATCTTTGTTTGCTCTGCAAGTCTTCCCTTTGCTAACCAAATGCCTATTAGTAGTTAGAGCCTATAGTAGTTAGAATGTTCTTGTTTAGCTGGCTGTTGTTGCTGCTTGCCGTATTTGCTGTAGTTCGTGTCATGAAGATTTTCTGTGAGGTAAATGAAATGTTGGGTCATTGTTAGGATCTCTTCTAATTCAGGGACATTCTTTTCTGTTAATTATTTGAACAGTCAGATCGCGTTGCACTTGGATATTGTGGGCAATAAATAAACAGAATAAGTTTGAATTGTATTTGCCAAGGAAAATTCTGTATTTCAGTGTTGAAATGATAAAGAAAAGAAACAAGCAAAGAGACAGTATATTCAGTGCCACTCAGTTTCATTCAGTAAGGTTCAGTTACATTCGGCAGTTTAAGTAAAGATACAGAAGTTTTACCTGTTAACCCCTAGCCGAGGATACCGGAAATAATGTGATTTTCTGGTAGTCTGAATAGTTAGTGCATGATCAGAAATTAGTTAATGTTTACTGCTAGAGCGCAATTATATATAGAGAATTTCCTTGGTAGTAGTAGTTTCCTATTTTTGCATTATATTCTAATGAGGAAAGCAGTAGTGGCATGCACGTGGCTTTGGACTAAGTACGTCGCAGTCTCTTTTGCAACTAATTAGATATTTATTATTTTCAGTGCTACTTCAGTGTGTCTTCTTATTTTCGATTTTCAAATTGATATTTGTGTATTACGGTGTGAAAAAGTGGGACAATGATGGCGTGAGAACAGCGTAATAATTAGCTGCAAAGCAAACTGAGAAATGATAGTCATTTACACATACTTAATTTACTAACGTAAGGTTCCTGCAGATCATTCCCCAATATCTACACTACAAGCAGTAGTTACTTACTATAATTTCTTATAAACACAAAACAAGTATAACCATAAATGCATGTAAAAACAGTTCAGAAGCAAGTGGCAAACGCTGCATTGCAGTGGCTTCGCCACACTTAACAAAAGCTTACAACTAACAGTACAGTTCCTGTCAGAGCGGACCAGCCACTACACGGCCCAAACAACACTTGTTTGGGCCGTGTAGTGGCTGGTCCGCTCTGACACTTAAATCTCACGTGGGTAACCACAGTTCACTAGAACATAGACATGTAACACAAGCAAGAGAGATTGCCATGAAACAAACCCAGATTACACTTAGTTGCAGGTCTATTTTTATGTAACCCAAAAACCATTTGTTTAAACATCAGAAAATCATAAATTACAAACCAGGTTTTCCCCGCCTTGGCGGGTCTCCGACGATTGTCTGGTAGGAGGCACATGCGACAACTTCATGCCAGTCTCGAGTGGCCCATTCGGCATGTTGTTGCGCCCATCTGTGCCGCGCTGTATGGTGTCATGATTGCAAAGATGGATCTAGCCATGGACGTCGGAAGTGAAGTTGCTCATCATGCAGCCTGTTGCGCGCAGTTTGAGTCGTAACACGACATCCTGTGGCTGCACGAAAAGCATTATTCAATATGGTGGCGTTGCTGTCAGTGTTCCTCCGAGCTACAGTCCGTAGGTAGGGCTCATCCACTGCAGTAGTGCCCCTTGGGCGGCCTGAGCGAGGCATGTCATCGACAGTTCCGGTCGCTCCTTATCTCCACCATATCCGAACAACATGGCTTTGGTTCACTCCGAGACGCCTGGACATTTCCCTTGTTGAGAGCACTTCCTGGCACAGAGTAATATTGCGGACGCGATCGAACCGCGGTAGTGACCGTCTAGGCATGGTTGATCTACAGACAACACGAGCCGTGTGCCTCCTTCCTGATGGAATGACTGGAACTGATCGACTGTCGGACGCCCTCCGTCTAATAGGCGGTGATCATGCACGGTTGTTTACATCTTTGGGCGGGTTTAGTGACATCTCTGAACAGTCAAAGGGACTGTGTCTGTGATCCAGTACCCACAGTCAACGTATATCTTCAGAGGTTCTGGGAACTGGGGTGATGCAAAACTATTTTTGATGTGTGTATATAGCTTCACGTTACTCTTAGTCTGAGAATTGGAGAACAGAGGATAAATCCATTTACTTTGCGAAGAAACAATTCACTTTTTTGGAGATCATTGCTATTAGTGAAGATATCATCATATCCCCACAGTACAACGTGGTGTAGGACAATGAGGTTATACAGAGAGATATAACGTGTTTACAACATGCAGGTGGTACTAACGCAAGGGCTGTGATGTTTATGAGTGTAAATTAACGTTAGTTAAGATGATGAAACAGCGTAAGTTTAAATAATAAGGATACTGACTAAACAGCAAGAAGCTAAAAACACTGTCTCTAATAAAGTAAAAAGTGTGTAGTCACATTAAGTAGGAAATATCTTTTTGAACATAACGTGTGTGAACAGCGATTGCAAATGTAAGCTCATGCCAACTGCAAGGAAAACTATTATGTTTCTTATCGGTGTGCTGAAGTATTGTAATTCTGATTTGGTTTTCAAACGAGAGGAATGGCGAGTCGTTTTACAAATAAATTAAAATATTCTTACGTGTTAGTTTCGAGCCAGCTGTCTATGCAATTCATCTTATAAAATTTGGCGGTCTACCGCTCTAACAACTGAACTCTCGAATAATCCCGGTGTATTAGGATAAAACGACAATTTCAACTGTCAGTTAAATTTCGTTGAATGACGCTATCCTCCGTCGCAACAGTGGAGATCTATAACGGGGTTAAGTTAATGTTCTTCGCAGTGCAACACATATTTAATTCAAATGGTTCAAATGGCTCTCACCACTATGGGACTTAACATCTGAGGTCATCAGTCACCTAAAACTTAGAACCACTTAAACCTAACTGACCTAAGGACACCACACTCATCCATGCCCGAGGCAGGATTCGAACCTACGACCGTAGTGGTCACGCGGTTCCAGGCTGAAGCACCTAGAACCGCTCGGCCGCTGCGGCAGGCTTTAATTAAGTTAGTGAACTTGTACGTCGACGTGATGGCAGTTTGCCAGAACAGTCCACCCACATTTTACGTATCTTCTCATTCTCTGGAACACTCAAAAACAACTTTATAGGAGATTTAATAGATGTATTTGTACAGTGCGGCACTACACACCATTTGTAACCCATTTTCCGAAACGTAAATTCCAAAACACGACGTCGCTGTGAATTAGCATTATGACAGTAGGAGCAGCGAGCTAGCCAGTGACGTCACAGGCGCCACATGACTCGAATGGAGCATTTTAGGTGCTTCCAAATAATTTTAATTTCATTTCAGCGTTTATAGAAGAATACTGAAATTCAAGAGTAAAAAAGCGTGTTAGGAGCCTAAAATGACATAATTAATCATTTAAGATAATTTCCAGGTAACAGTCAAACACTCTAGTCTCAGGTATGTTCTTTCTCCGAATCAACTATTGTATAGTAGTAAAGGAACGAGAGCACAATGAAAACTAAAGAATGGTGCATACTGAAAGCGTTCTCGTTGTTTATTTTTCATCACAGTAAATTCAGAATAACATTTATGCACTTATGTAATGACGCAAACATCCTTTTGAAATTATGACAACTGTCAGGTAGAACAAGGGAGAAGATCAATAGTAGTGCTTCCTGTTGCCATTATAATGTTTAAAGACAGACACATCGTGGTGAAGATATCACTTTCATCGTGATATTCGTTTATTTCCACTTACGAAATGTATTATAAAGTAATTGTTAGAACGCTGTGCTCAGTAAAAGAATTCTCCAAAAACGCTTAATCGTTGGAATCATTTTCGAATCCTTTTCCTGTGGTGTTAAATATTAATGGTAAAGTTTTGCATTTTTCACATCACGAGTGACATAGTTGCAGGCTTTGCCGAAACAGCCATTATGATGAATTAAAATACCGGTGAAGTGTAAGAGCTGCAACTGAGGGAATAATTGCAAGTCAAACACTGTTCCATGCGATGTCTCACTTCGGCCCTGAAAGCCCTCTATTAACAGAACTATTAACTGTATACTGTTCGTTAAAGCATTAACGTTAACACAGAAGTTTCATTGCAATTGACAGAAGAATGTGAAACATCCAGCGCGTTGACAGCTGCCAGGGAGAGGCTGCCAGAAGTGTTATGCAACACTGACTGTGAACTGAACGCACATTTATCGAGTTACGCCGAAACGGTGTACGGAGAATCAAAAAACTGACACGTGCTTGACGCAGGACAAAGGATGTTACATAATCGGCAGTTAGAAATTCGAATGAAGGCAACAACCGCGCATTAATTTTTAAAACAGGAACAATATATGTGAAAAAAGTTAGGGCACGTTTCAGTAGCGAACGGTTCGCCCACTGACACTTGTTGATGCCCCAGCATTGATACGTGCAGCAATTTGCGGAAGGGTTGCGCTTCTGTCACGTTCAACGATTCTCTGCAGTCGTCGTTATACCCGTCGTTGCAGGACCTTTCTGCGGCCGCGGGGATGTCGCAAATTTGATATTTCACAGGATTCCTGATACTCACGGTACACACGTGAAAATCCCCACTTCGTCGGTACGTCGGAGATGCTGTGACCCATCGCTCGTGCGCCGACTGTAACACCACGTTCAAACTCAAATCTTGATAAACTGACACTGTAGCAGCAGTAACTGATCTAACAACTGCGTCAGACATTTGTTGTCTTATATAGGCGTGGCGACCGCAGCACCGTACACCACCTGTTTAGATATTTCTGTTTTTGAAAGCTCATGCCTATACCAGTTTCTTTTTCGCTTCAGTGTAATAACACATTGTTTGACAAAAATGCAAATTAAATCATAATATGAGTTTCATTTACAGTACTGCTAGTATGTTTGGAGAATGGTGCCGTCTCCGTGTAGTATGTTGGTTAAAGTGAATGAAAATTGGTCCAGGACACAAAAATAAAATTTCAACGTTATTGTATGTGAGCGACTGTGCACGATTCCTGTTTCTTCAGCGTGTCGTGTAGTTTCCCCTGCCTCCTGTCTGAGCTGCTTGACCCTGTTTCACAGGCCGCTAGCAGGAGAGGCCAAGTGCTGGCAGACGGGACACGACATATCTTGGACGCGACCGCGCCTCACCCAGGCGCCAGTCGCTGGCGGCCGGACTGACTGCTCACAGCAGGTGAGGACGCATGCGCCTCTCCGCCCACCGACAGCCAGTACCTCCAACACCCAGTCAGTTTGAAGCCGCTCTATCTTCCTCCTGCGAAAACGGCAAAATAATGAACACTACTAAAGTCAAAAATTCTTGTTGATAATAGCATTTCAAGCAAAGTATTAAAATCGTGCTCTTCTCATAGAGATGCTGTCGGCTCATTCCACTATCAGATTCCTTCTCAAATATTTTGCAGAAGATAATGCATTTCAGCCCCCCAAGAACCATGGACCTTATCGTTGGTGGGGAGGCTTGCGTGCCTCAGCGATACAGATCGCCGTACTGTAGGTGCAACCACAACGTGGAATCTCAGATCCCTTAATCAAGCAGGTAGGTTATAAATTTAAAAAGGGAAATGGATAGGTTAAAGTTAGATATAGTAGGAATTAGTGAAGTTCGGTGGCAAGAGGAACAAGACTTTTGGTCAGGCGAATACAGGGTTATAAATACAAAATCAAATAGGGGTAATGCAGGAGTCGGTTTAATAATGAATAAAAAAATAGGAGTGCGGGTAAGCTACAACAAACACCATAGTGAACGCATTATTGTGGCCAAGATAGACACGAAGCCCATGCCTACTACAGTAGTACGAGTTTTTATGCCAACTAGCTCTGCAGATGACGAAGATATTGAAGAAATGTATGATGAAATAAAAGAAATTATTCAGACAGTGAAGGGAGACGAAAATTTAATAGTCATGGGTGACTGGAATTCGGTAGTAGGAAAAGGGAGAGAAAGAAACGCAGTAGGTGAATATGGATTGTGGCTAAGAAATAAAAGAGGAAGCCGCCTGATAGAATTTCGCACAGAGCATAACTTAATCGTAGCTAACACTTGATGCAAGAATCATAAAAGAAGGTTGTATACGTGGAAGAAGCTTGGAGATCCTGACAGGTTTCAGATAGATTATATAATCGTATCACAGAGATTTAGGAACCAGGTTTTAAATTGTAAGACATTTCCAGGGGCAGATGTGGACTCTGATCACAATCTATTGGTTATGAACTGTAGATTAAAACTGAAGAAACTGCAAAAAGGTGGAAGTTTAAGGAGATGGGACCTGGATAAACTGACTAAACTAGAGGTTGTACAGAGTTTCAGGGAGAGCATAAGGGAACAATTGACAGGAATGGGGAAAGAAATACAGTAGAAGACGAATGGGTAGCTTTGAGAGATGAAGTAGTGAAGGCAGCAGAGGATCTAGTAGGTAAAAAGACGAGGGACAGTAGAAATTCTTGCACAGATCTTCCTTTGTTTTTCTTTAATAGAATTTCTATGTTGCACACAAATTCAAGACCTTGTAATCTCTTCAAGGTGATTAAGGCCACAGAAGCATCGTCTTTTCCGAACGTACTTCTGACCAAAAAGCAATTCTGGTACTGGAGCCGAAGGCTTTTGTTAATCATGCCTTTTGCTTTCTTGTGATGATATTTCCATAGAAGCTTTCACACTCTAACACATATTTTTTGTACCCAACAGACAAGTGGAATACCAAGTTTCATATATTTAGCTTTAAAACTTTTAATGTAACGAAACATTTTCCTAAACCACTGAAACACGTTCTTTTTATTTCTAACTGAGAAATCAAATACAAGTTATGATAGATGTAGTTCTAAAAATGTTTTAGTAGTTCTTTAATAACGATTTACTTTCAAAAAAATAATTTTGCACCATAGCAGTTGAATTTCCAAAAATGTTGAAAATCGAACTTTTTCATTCCTGACAGAGAAACCAACTTACGTAGCTCTAGCTAAAAAATTGACTTTATAGCGACATGGTTTCAAAAAGACCTTCACCCATTACTTCACCCTTTTAAGAGCGGAATTTCAAATAATCCAGTCTTAAACGATGTCTAACATCAGACGCTCATGCTCTCCAAGTTTCAGGTTTCTATCCTTTGTGGCTTGGGCTGGACAATTAGGAGTCAGTGAATCAGTCTGGCTCAATTTCACCCTATTAGAGGATGAATTTTTAAAAACAGTGAAACAAATATTTCTTCATTTCCAACCTAGAAGCCAAACACAAATTCTTATATATTTACCTTTAAAAATGCTTTCCCAATGAATACCTTCTTAAAAGGTTCACCCCTGATATGTCCTCCCGTAGGGTTTGAATTTCTGAAAACTGTGAAATTCATACTTTTTAAAATTTCTAATCAAAAAGTCAAACATCAATTTCCATATATGTAGCTTTAAAAATACGTTAGTAGATCTTTAATAATGCTTTATTTTTAAAAAACTTCGCCCATTACTTCACCCCTTAGGAACTAATTTGCCAAAAATGCTGAAACATGTAATTCTTTATTTTTGACAGAGACCCCAAATACCACTTTTCATAGGTCTAACTCAAAATTCCCTTTACACTGACAGTTTTTGAAAAACCTATGCCACCACCCCAGGGCTGGAAAATCGAAAAATCCCTTCAAAGCACTTCATACAATATATGATCAAGATTCTGTGCAAATTTCATGTTTCCTTCCTTCGTGGTTTCGGGTGGGCAACGATGAGTCAGTGAGCCGGTAGTAGTAGGGCAACAGCAGTATCGCCCCACATTGTGGGACACCTACATCAGGGACAAGCGTACATTCAGGGCCAAATCTAATGTTCTCTTTTGACTGAGATGTCCTTCACCTATTGTTCTGCTGCACTACAGGTCTTCTAAGTGTGTTTTCTTTTTTGGAGCAGTATGTATTTCCTAAATTGGTTCTCTCCACCACATTAAGAAGAAGGAGGAAGCGTGTACCATGTGGTGTGATAGTAACAACAACAACAACAACAAATACCTCTGCATGTCACAGTCCACTGCAATGTATTGAAAAGAAATAAACATGACACTTAAATCGCGATCTAATCCATAGTAGTAGGTTGTCAGATGCCAGAGACCCCTATCACTCTGGAGTATCACATCGCAATTAGGTTTTTAAAGAACTATAGAATTCCTAAACTCATTCTCTCCGCTAAATTAGGAAGGAGGAGGAAAGGCCTTCTAGGGTGACAGGATAGAGGCAACAACAATGAATGCCTTTCCAAAACAAAATCCACTGCGACATATTGAGAAGCACTAAACATATTGAGAAGCACTAAACATCACAAACAATTTAACCAGTAGTAATACGTTTTCATGGCTAGATGTAACAGAATGCTATCAAATGGGAACTTGACGTCACGATTGTGGTTTTAAAGCACTATAGAATTCATAAATTGGTTTTCTTTACTATATTTGGAAGGAGTAATGGCGTACAGCGTGATGGGTTACAGGCAGCAGCAAATAACACACCCAGTCAGAATCCAATGCAGTGTACTGAGAAGTGCGGTCCATAACATACTAAAAGAACAGTTCAGTCCGAAGCAGTAGTTGCAACAGCTTGATGTCGGAAGTCGCTGGAACACTCGCACATAACGTGCGCTCATGTCTGGGAGTCCACACCAAGCACCCCAGTTACCTTGTACACCATGGGTGCCAATGCTCAACAGTCGTTGAAAGCTACAACCACATTCATGGCTATACTATGCCGTCTGGCCAGAAAAATAGTGCATTTGCGCCAGGTTTTGATAACTATAGCACATTTACAAGCAATTTTAGAATATGTAGCAAAAAGTGATGTCATTATCGCATGGGCAGAAGTGGCATAAAATCGATAAAATTATGAAAAATGATGGAAGACACGTATAAATTGAGGGAAAAGGTGCCATAATTCGTGGGAAAATAAGGGGAAATGAGGGAGTACTTGCACTTGTTGGAGGAAGCTCTTGTACATGGGAATGAGTATGCAACAGCGTGAGGAATAGTAGTAAAAGTTGACATGGGAGAACCGTTAACCAGGGAAACAGTCATTTTTCGTCCATAGCGATAACACATTGGAATATAATATATAATGTGGATGACCACCAGATGCAGAGTAATAAATTTATATATGTCGTATCACGTGCCCAAGTATGAATCCAAAGCTGTTGGAACCACCTTATAGATTTTTATAAAGTGTCCTTATCTAATGAGCGTTGTATCACCAGGTGGGGTTTCTGCAATATACGGAGTAGATTGGGTGTTTCATCCTGTGCAGCACTGTTTAGGCGTCTTAAACCTTAACAATCAGTATTTACAATGTGTTTCTGTGTACTATCCACCAGTCAGAACCATGCAGTGTCAGATAACAAATACTTTACAGACTCTTGCTGTATGGTTGTTAACAACATTCTGTTGACGTAATAGTGATACATGCAAGATGACTACTTGTGTTGCTTGAGGCTTTCCCGACGGACATGTTGTATATATGGTTCTCGGGCGAGATGTCGGATGTCATAGTGAAACTCCACAATATTTCGTCAGCGCAACTGGCCGACATCTTCAGGTGCGACGAACACACTGCTAGGGCAGGACCAGAGCTCCCTATTTATCCCAGTCTTAGGCAGGAAGTGCGCATGCGTGGAGGCGCCAAATTCGATGGCCAATAGGGACGATATGAACAGATAGCTGGAAGGACAGCAACGCCACCTACAGGATGAAGAACCAAAGACTTCGGCGCACGCGTGGAGGCTGCCGCCGCTGCTCTGCGCTACCATCGGCCGCCCCAGCGACCTCTGTCGGAAGCCGCAAGCAAAAATGCGTGTCCGCGTAAGGCGCGTGACTACCCTCCCGTTGTCAACAGAATATTTATGTTGCTGGCGAATCGTCGTCCGTTGTATGACCAATAATACTCCTCTCTGCTCGAAGTGACTTCAATATGGCCAGTGCTGGATCCCAAGCTGTACTAAGCTGAAAGCCCGTGTCTCTGTTCACAAGATTCGTCGAGCTACGTATTTCCACTGCTTCCTTAAAAACACTGTCCCAGTACGAACTCGTCGATGCGAGAATTTTGGTATGTCGATAATTCATAGAATGGCCTGTACTGAGACAATGCTCGGCCACTGCAGTCTGCAGTGGAGAGGGCAAGTCTTAGGATTTTCTAGTAGGTTGGTGCATAAGATGCGTAAATATTCTCACAGTGAATCAAACATCACATGGGTATGGCAGCAATATAACCACATACATATGGAAAATTGTAGAAAAATGTGAAAAATGTCATAAAATTCTTGAAATACGAGGAAAACCCACTATAATCAGGAAAAACCGATGTGAGATAAGTAAAAATTTCTATATGAAAGCATGATGCTAGAAGCGTCTCTTGCGTGTGCGTGTAGAACCAAGTAGGATGAATTGTGATCATGTTTTTAATAGCACGGGCCTTACGAAATATGTGTTGCCAGCGGCAGATTCCTTCTCCAGTCAGGTTCAAATGTCGTTTCTGAATAGTGTTCCTCCAAAAGAACATCGTCTTCTCTCTAGGGATTCCCGTTTGAGCTGGTTGGTCAGTGTAATTGGACTGCTGAAAAATAAGTTACTCATGGTGCAAATGATTATTTTGATTAATTAGTGTATCAATTTGATATGAATGACACACCGCCTAGCGGGTGAAAGCGATGGGTAGGGCACCACAGTTATGGTTCTTGAGTTGGAGGGGTAATCAGAAAATTTTATCGTTGTTGCCGTATCTTTTAAGGGAATTTCAGTCTTCCACCTGTACAGGGAGAGACGACCACTGTATTAAAATCAGACATATTACGATTTTATAAAGTGATACATAGTACAAACCAGATATTTACAACTTTTCTGTGCTGTTGCCTTAAGAGACTTCGAATGTGGCGAGGTATTTGAATACCTTAAGGGAGTTCGAAAGAGAGGAGGCTTCCTGTGACATAGGTACATCTTAGCACTCCAACATGAACTAAACATAAGTGCAATAATCTAGTCCTTTGATGCCTGACTTAACAGATATTAAGCTGATTAGAACAGCTTTTTTATACATGATGAGGAAATACTTCAGGGAATGTAATCTATGTCATAATGTTACAGGATTATCACAAGTAACCATACATTAACGATGCGAAAAACCTTATATGCCGTGATTCCTTCCGTCTTCGAAAATAACTTGTATAAAAGGTAGAAATCTACATTTCACATGAAATATTCGAGGTATATGATCAACGAAATTGCCATCTCACATTGAGTAACGTGAATTTCTTAAACGGGGTCTATGTCGAGATGGAATTGGTTACAACTCCTGTGTGGATCCAGGGTGCAGCTGCTTGTTTCATAGTACACCACGACTGGCTGCAGGGGCCGTCGTGAGGATTCGGAGCAATATACACTTAGCTCACCTATTGTGGTCGGAAATTCCATAACTGTGATGGTATAGTCTTACACCTAAATTTGGAATTTCAGTTATCATTTCATACATCATCTCTTCGAGTTGAGACGTCAAATAATAATAGTTTTGGATTACTTAATGAAATTTCTCATCAAAAAGATTAAATAAAATGTTTATGGGGGTAAACTTCTGTGCACTGTCGATATTTTATTTCAAGTAGATTTAACCTGTGTGTGTGTGATGGAAGCAAATTGTTCAAATACCTATATAAATGATTTAATTAGTATTTCCTTTGGCACATGTTCTGAAGCAACATTATTGACATCTTCAAGAAATGATATTCCGCACCAGATTCAATAATGCCTGAAGCAGTTTATGCAGTGTACCACAAGAAAGTGTGCCAGGAAGACTGGGGCAGTTTAGAGTCCATAACGGAATAAAAAAAATTGTTTGTTTAAATACCCACATTATTTGCTATATTCTCTACACCGCAATCTACAGTCGTCTCTCTCTCTCTCTTTGTATGCATCCATCTTTCTTTAAGCGTATTTAGAATCTGCTTCTATTTTTGTGACGTTGTCAATTTGTATGTGTGGGAAATAGCTGCAACGTCTGCCTTATATCCCCAACATCACGATCCTGTGACTAGAAATTCATTATTTATTAACTTCAGCAGTATTTCAGGATCGATTACCAGTCAGGTATTTGCTTTGGAAAGAAGGTCTCTCTCCCATGCAGTTGTATCTACACTCCTGGAAATGGAAAAAAGAACACATTGACACCGGTGTGTCAGACCCACCATACTTGCTCCGGACACTGCGAGAGGGCTGTAAAAGCAATGATCACACGCACGGCACAGCGGACACACCAGGACCCGCGGTGTTGGCCGTCGAATGGCGCTAGCTGCGCAGCATTTGTGCACCGCTGCCGTCAGTGTCAGCCAGTTTGCCGTGGCATACGGAGCTCCATCGCAGTCTTTAACACTGGTAGCATGCCGCGACAGCGTGGACGTGAACCGTATGTGCAGTTGACGGACTTTGAGCGAGGGCGTATAGTGGGCATGCGGGAGGCCGGGTGGACGTACCGCCGAATTGCTCAACACGTGGGGCGTGAGGTCTCCACAGTACATCGATGTTGTCGCCAGTGGTCGGCGGAAGGTGCACGTGCCCGTCGACCTGGGACCGGACCGCAGCGACGCACGGATGCACGCCAAGACCGTAGGATCGTACGCAGTGCCGTAGGGGACCGCACCGCCACTTCCCAGCAAATTAGGGACACTGTTGCTCCTGGGGTATCGGCGAGGACCATTCGCAACCGTCTCCATGAAGCTGGGCTACGGTCCCGCACACCGTTAGGCCGTCTTCCGCTCACGCCCCAACATCGTGCAGCCCGCCTCCAGTGGTGTCGCGACAGGCGTGAATGGAGGGACGAATGGAGACGTGTCGTCTTCAGCGATGAGAGTCGCTTCTGCCTTGGTGCCAATGATGGTCGTATGCGTGTTTGGCGCCGTGCAGGTGAGCGCCACAATCAGGACTGCATACGACCGAGGCACACAGGGCCAACACCCGGCATCATGGTGTGGGGAGCGATCTCCTACACTGGCCGTACACCACTGGTGATCGTCGAGGGGACACTGAATAGTGCACGGTACATCCAAACCGTCATCGAACCCATCGTTCTACCATTCCTAGACCGGCAAGGGAACTTGCTGTTCCAACAGGACAATGCACGTCCGCATGTATCCCGTGCCACCCAACGTGCTCTAGAAGGTGTAAGTCAACTACCCTGGCCAGCAAGATCTCCGGATCTGTCCCCCATTGAGCATGTTTGGGACTGGATGAAGCGTCGTCTCACGCGGTCTGCACGTCCAGCACGAACGCTGGTCCAACTGAGGCGCCAGGTGGAAATGGCATGGCAAGCCGTTCCACAGGACTACATCCAGCATCTCTACGATTGTCTCCATGGGAGAATAGCAGCCTGCATTGCTGCGAAAGGTGGATATACACTGTACTAGTGCCGACATTGTGCATGCTCTGTTGCCTGTGTCTATGTGCCTGTGGTTCTGTCAGTGTGATCATGTGATGTATCTGACCCCAGGAATGTGTCAATAAAGTTTCCCCTTCCTGGGACAATGAATTCACGGTGTTCTTATTTCAATTTCCAGGAGTGTAGTAGGATGGTTCCTGCACACAGGAACAGGACTTGACCTACTGACATGGCATAGTATGCCAAGAGGATGTGCGCTTTCGTTTGCAGGGATTAGCCTGCTGCTACTTGCAGTGGCCAGCGTCTCATCGTTGTTTCCAAGTCACCCCTGCAGACATTGACTCTGGGTAGCCTGTGCAGATGGTGTGATGCGAGAATGTTTTTCAGAAATCTTTGATTGATCTGTGGCATTGTTATTACATGTTTCGATACACGATGAGAATGAAACAGCACCATAATTGTTTAAATATACTACACTCTGCAATCGATTTTCTGACAAGTCCAGTCAATTAACTATCTTAAATATATCACTTTGTATCCTGTAAATTGTTTAAATAAACTATATTCCACAAACTGTCTAAACTGTAGAACAATATTCCACACACTGCTATCGATTTCCCGGCACATCCTTTAAATAAATAAATCAACTATATTTTATACACCACCTTGTGTCGAAGAAATTGTTTAAATAAACAATATTTCACACTGTTCCATAAAAACGCGGGAGAACTGCCGGATATCAGTAACTTCCTGCCACGATATTTCGGCGCAGAGTTTTCTGCCCATCTTCAGGTGAATGCCACTGTAGTAGTACTGGCGAGTACGCGGTGAGCTTCGCTATTTAAAGCCTTCTGAGGTGACATTGCGCATGCGCTGCTCAGCGTGCCTATTCATAACGGCTCCGTGCACTGCGCCTCGCGCCCTCCACTGTCACCTCAGAAGGCTTTAAATAGCAGAGCTCAGTGCGTACTCGCCAGTACTACTACAGTGGCATTCACCTGAAGATGGCCAGAAGACTCTGTGCCGAAATATCGTGGCAGGAAGTTACTGATATCCGGCAGTTCTCCCGTGTTTTTATGGAACAATCAGTACGCCGGCCAAGCTTTGAAGATCGCAATATTTCACACATTGTCTAAACTGTTGAAATAATATTCCATACACATCAATCTATTTCCCACGAAATACTTTAAATAAATAAATAAACTATATTTCATACACCGTCTTGTAGCCCATAAATGGAGTGAATAAACAATATTTCACACATTGTCTTGCCTAGCCGAAATTGTTTCAACAGTATTCCATACTCTGCGATTGATTTCCCACCTAATAGCCAATCAATTGAGTCCTTTTCCTGCCAATATCCAGATGGAGAAAGGGATGGGAAAGGCTGGCATGTTTCCCAGAGGTAGAATAGTTAATTAATTGATCAAGTTAATTAATTAATCAAATTGGTATCAAAAGTGTTCTTGTATTGGCAAGAGGAGTTCCCAGAGCGGTGGGGGAGGAAGATGGGGAGGGTGGAGGAGGGGTAGATGTGACATGGAAAACCACTTAATCGAATAATAACTTAAGCATCTGTCAGTCAAAAGAGAACAGTAGGTTTGCTTCTAAATGTATGCTTGCCCCCGATGAAGACAACCCACAATTTGGGACGATACCGCCATTGCCCTACTACTGTCAGTTAGGACATTTCCTTGCATGTATAGAGGTAAATGAGACAATAACAGTATTCATAAGAATAGCACTATAGTTGGAGTCATGCACTATGGTGGTGGAGTTTAGGCTCGGTGTGTGCACCTACGTCACGCATTCTGCAGCAGCCAATGAGAGTTCAGTAGTATCGTGTGGACTATGCTGTGAATGTTGTAGTCAGTGTAAGCATTAGATATGATGGCAGCAAGTTATTTGGCGAAATTTTGTTCCATTTTTTACGAGTTGTTGTGGCTGATGATGGTGGGAAGCGCCAAATTTCACATTAGCAAGTGAGAGACATGACTTGCAGGATACACGAATTCTTCCAGCGCAAAGCAACTGCCTCTTGGATCCTGTGCAGACCACCATAGTTCACGAATCGGACTGTAGGAATAAAACCAACATCCTATTACAATTACAAACTTATTTTTTCGTATTATCTGGAGACGCCTGTGATTGTTTCACGTTATTTTAATTTCCGATCCAATCACATTATTTTCAGATTACCAATTTCGATAGTCTTAAACGGTCATCCTCAGAATTAAAAACAAAAATTAGAAGTTCAGTATCTTCACTTAAAACTTCCGGGCTGATAGGCCGTGGTCGAAGTATAAAACTGTCTCCTGACGTTTCGTCTCTGACTGCGGGAGACATGCTCGGAGGTAAAGCGGCAGTTCGCCGGTTTACCTCCGAGGGTGTCTCCCGCAGTCGGAGACGAAACGTCAGGAGACAGTTTTATACTTCGACCACGGCCTATCAGCCCGGAAGTTATAAGTGAAGACAATACCGGCCGTGAAAGTTTACATTGTATGATCAGAAGTTCAGTATGTTATTCGAAACATGACTTGGAGAGTACATTTAATATCATAAAATAACGAAATAATAAAATTTACGTACCCAATTGCGGCACAGGATGAACATGTGTTGCCGTAAACGTAATACTATTGTGCTACATCTTATGTAGTAGAATCCAAAAGCAAATATGAAATAAAGATCTGTCTACTGCCAAACAGCTGGTAGTCGTTTCAAAGAGGTAAAAGTACATTACAGATATTCAACTGTTCCATTAAAATCAGGAGCATAAAAATGTATAAAACATTTGTTACTTTGTTATTAGGACGTAGGATTTTACAACGTAAATACTATAAAAGTTCGTAAAACAGTGCCGCAAACTTTTCCAAGTTCCACCAGAGCGACCTTCTCTTTCACCTAGGCTATATGCAGCACAACATTGCTCAGAAAGTAGCGAAGTACGCAGCCTTATAAGTATTGCAACACGTCTCTTATAAATGAAAGCTGGCGATGGATAACCAGTGCTTTAAAAACAAACTCAGATCATTTCATTTTGCCTACTCTTACCACTGCATAGATGAATTACCGAGCAGCAGTACGCATTTCACCAGCCGCTTCTAACAATGGCTGGTAGTAGATTCTGACGTGTTTCTTGTCCAGTCGACAGTCAGCAGGCCAGCTCACGATTTATCACGGAAGCTAACATAATTACAAATGTATATGATGTGACAACGACAATAGTCAATCACATACGCCTTTCCACTTCATAGTAACACTTGATTTTGTTTGATAACAGACTCAGTACCCTTTCTGCTACAGTTCGACAAAGCGGTCAATTCTGTCTAAGCCAGTACGAAACCAGGTTAATAATAATGAGTGTTTCTATTACAGAACTCAATGGAGATTAGAGTGAGAGGTGAACGTACTGCTGACAAGCAACTGACAAGGTTTGTGAGTGGAATGGCATATTTCATGTATGCCTGTATAGTTTTTGGTGGACCAAGTGTTAAGGTGCTGGGGTTTAGGACATTTGACAGCAAATATGTAAATACATTCCAAATACTCTTGCTCATCCTTTTACAATCGCATCGTATCCACCATGAGCGTTAAATATCATGTTAAGAAGAAGAGATCTAGTGGAGTTCGGAGATTATGACTCGGATAATGGTAGTCTGAAGCTTAAAATCGAGTCTTTAATGGTTATGTTCCATTCACACGGCTCATGCACTGTAGCATATGCCTCGTGGACATCGTGGGGGTCGTTCTCTTAGTGTATAACTATGATTCTGTACTGGCATTTGGTTATGGTCAACGCATGGAACCTCTCCTGAGTGTAGAGTAGCTTCTAACTGATGCTCCGCTGCTGGTTTACTGTAAGCCTAACACACTTACGTTGACGATGGGACACAGAAATTGCTTCGCAATTGCATACTACAGGCTCTCTCGAAGTCTCCGCATTGATCCTCTCCTGGGTATCTAGAAGCTTGTAACAGAGGCACCACTGCTGGTTTACGGTAACCTACATACCCTCATATTGACGGACACGGAAATTGCTTCGCCGTTGCATACTACAGTCTCTCCGCTGACTTCTCTACAAGGCAACAATGCTACAGTCAGAAATTGCACCTCCATCAGATGAGTGCTGCGCTATTGCATAAGCCTCGAGGACATTGTCGGAGTCACTCTGCCAGTGTACAACTATGACACAGGCTCTAATATGCAGCTATGGTCACCCCATGGAACCTTCCCTGCGTGCCCAGTAGCTTGTAACAGATGCACCATTGCTGGTTTACTGTAACCCTCGCACCGTATCATTGACGGTGGGTTACAGAAACTGCTTCGTCATTGTGTACTACAGGCTCTCTGCCGACGTCTCTCCAAGACAGTAATGTTGCCCACATTAAACGCATCTACATCGGACGGATGCTGCACTATTGCATATGCCTCTTGGACATGATAGCAATCAGCTGGTTTATAACTATTATAATGGCTGGCAATCGGCTATGGTCACCGCATTCAAGCTTTTCTTGGTGTCCTGAAGCTTGTAACTGATGCAGCACAGCTGGTTTACTGTCACCCACGCAGACTCACATTGACAATGGGACACAGAAATTGTTTCGCCATTGCCTACTACAGGCTCTCAGCCAATGTCTCTCAGTGACAATAATGCTGCCCTCAGAAAATGATTCGCCATTGGATGGGTGCTGAGCTGTTGCATATGGCTCAAGGACATTGTCGGAGTCATTCTGCTAGTGCATATGTATGGCACTGGCTCTGACATTGGAGTACTGTCACCGCAGGGAACATCTCCTGGGTGCCTAGTATCTTTTAACCGATGCACCTCTGTCAGTTTACTGTATCACTCGCACCCTCACAATGAAGATGGGACACAAGAAATGCTTCGTCATTGCATACTGCACACTCTCTGCTGACGTCTCTCCAAGATCCTAGTGCTGCGCTCATTAGTTGCATCTCCATCAGACAGATGCTGCGCTATTGCTAGTATGTATACATATATTACTGGAGCTGGTACTCGCCTACTGTCGCTGCATGGAAAATCTCTTCTTTATCCAGTAGCTTGTAACCCCCACACCCTCACAATGAAGATGTGACACAGGAAATGCTTCGCTGTTGCATACAACAGGCTCACTCCCGACGTGTCTCGAAGACAGTATTGTTGCCCTAGGTGTTGCATTTCCAGTGGACGGATTCTGCGCTTATACATATGCCTCGAGGACACTGTCATTCTCCTACTGTATATCTATGATTCTGGCGCTGGCGTTCGGCTATAGTCTCTTCGGTCTCCAGTAGTTTGAAACCGATGCACCTCTGCCCGTTTACTGTAACCCCTCCACTCTCAAAATCACGATGTAACACAGAAATTGCTTCGCCATTCCATACTCCAGGCTTTCTGCCGATGTATATCCAGGACAATATTGCTGCCCTCAGAATCTGTCTCGCCATTAGAAGGGTTCTGGACTATTGCATACATTCTCGGAGTCATTCTGATAGTGTACATCTATGACACAGGCGTGGCTACGGTTATCGCATGGAACTCCTACTGGGAGTCCAACAGCTTGTAACAGGTACACCCTTGCCAGTTTGCTGAAACCTTCTTACCCTCACATTGACCATGTGACGCAAATTGCTTCGCGCATGCGTACTACAGGCTCCCTGTCGTCGTGTCTCCAAGAGAATAAGCCGCTGTCAGGAGTCGCCTCACCATTAGGCAGGTTCTGGACTATTGGATTAGTCTGGAGAACATTGTTTCAGTCATCCTGCTGGTGTACATCTATGATACTTTAACTGGGGCACCATTGCCAGTTTACGGTAACCCTCGTACCCTCACATTGAGGGTGTTATAAAGGCACATTTGCATGCCGCGCGTGAGTTTCCTCGGAAACGCGAAATCTTAATTAAATAATTAATCTGTGACAAATAAATAAAGCCTATGGCACAGAACTGCAGCGCTGTGTCGCTGATAAAACAAAACACAATTACGACACTCTTACGTTTCATTAAGAAAGAGAGGTCGAGACAACAGCTGAGGCTGGAAGCTCGTATATTTTATTGACTGGCACACCGCCATATTTGATGTTATATAAGAACACTGCGAGTTGCAATCTTACTAGGCACTCGACTCTGTAAAGATCCTATATTTATGAAAGTAAGTTGAATTATTTAACTGTAGGCTTATTCGTTGAATATATCTGATTTAACTAACTGTGTAAACTTTTTTATGTTTAGTAGACAGTCACCTCTGTACGAAGTATTGACATGGCTGGCAAATTATTCTAATATTGAGATTTAGATTTGAGTCCGCACCTACCGCAGCAGTCTTTGGAAACGATTTAAATACGAAGTCCGATTATTTGAGTCTTATTTCACGGTCAACTACGAATAACATTACATTTACGAAAAAGCCATTGTCAAGCGTCTGATACCGAATAATTAAACGTCCACGTTCCAGATAAGCAAATATTAATTACAACCAATCACTATCATACATAATTAATAATTAATATTTTATTTTATTTTATTTATTTTATATTGGCGACTGCGTGTCGGACTTGTTATTTTGTCATTTGTTACATTGTTCTCTTTGTTTCATGTGAAAAATCAACTTTCTGGACCTGGACGTGAATGTATGAGAAATAACAAAAATCTGAAGATATTTTCCAATTCTAAAATTTTGCGGGAAGACGCAATGAAGCTTCCAGCAAAATAAGGTAAGACGCAGCATCTTTGCATTGGCAGGCTTGACCAGGCGCATAATTCAGTGTATTAGCTCTTCAGTAGATTCTGTAGTATTTCTTTCGCGCGTAGCAGTTTTCAGTGATAAATTTCATTCTCAGTGCTTTTCCTTAAACAATAACTTCTGCAACAATACCAATACACGAGTGTACAATATGGCCGACTTCTGTACGATACGTTGTAACATGGCCAGCAGCCATTGAGAATAATCCGATATTCAGTTTACATTTTTAAATTAACAAACAGCCATTGTTGCTACGAGCGATTCATGTTCAACTGCATTTTATTTTAAAACCAGTGTCAAACTTTATTTTCTTGAAGCATACCATACGTGTGGCGTGGTCATAACTAGATAACAATACGCAAAGATGGAACAGCAAAGACATACTATTCAGACGCAATCCGACTCGGACGAGAGACAAAGGTTAGAAAATGACTTTACGACAGCAACCGGTAGTGACGATTCATCAAATATTGACGCAAGTGTTAACGGAAATTTTGACAACAGGCCGTCCACCACAAAAATTTCAAAGTCTCAGTCAGAGCCCATGTTAATACATGACGTCACGTCTAATGACGCGGCGGGGGCAGAGACCTTGCAAACAGTAAACATTGCCAACATGTTACAAATGCTAATGAAACAAAACGCAGAAAATATGGCAACCTTAAGGATGCAGAACGCGGAAAACCTGGCAACCTTAAAGACACAAAATGACGAAATTAAATCTGACCTCATAGCAATCAAGGCATGTAATGACATTTTATGTAAACGTGTGGAACTTATAGACGCCACACTGACCAAACAGATGACTGAACTCAGTACGAAATTTTCCAAGCTTAAGACAAGAAAAGACTACAAATGACGTGGCACTTTTACAGACACAAGTAAAAAACCTTAATGTCACGTGTGAAGCTCTTACTGAACAAATTCAAACATATCGTTCAGTACATGACAACCTTGAAAAACGAATTACTGACGTGCAGAATAAATTTGGCGATGTTGAAAAACAACTGACTGACAGATTACAATCTGATGTCAGAGCTCATTTTCAAAATATTAATAAAGAATTTCATGATTGGGTAGAGAGCAAAGACAAACATTTAGATAGATGCATACGTGAAAATTTACCAACAATTGTGCACGACTCCGTAGCGGAATACATCACTAATAACAAACAGCTGATTAGTGACGCAGTACAATCCGTCACTGCACCCATGAGACAATTCACCGATCAACCACAGTCTGAATGTAACGAAAATATCAGTCAAAATGTACAGTTCAGAAACCAATATACATTCGAGTATGACGCACACATACCGCACACGACAAACACACAAGAACAAAACACACCACGAATACAACACATACCACGACGTGCAAACACAAACACAAGCTATTATCATGGTAAACCACAGCAACATTACCGTAATTACTCACCATCTGAACATTACAGTAATTACAGTGGAACAAATCCATATCATAATGCCAGGGAAGAAGAAAGCTTAATAAAACACAGGCAATTTCAGACTTTTATCCCAGAAAAACGAACCATTCATCCGGTGATTTTTCTTAAACCTTTTAGTAACGCATTTCCACGCACTTGTAGTGACCGGAAAAAGATTTCTTATATTGTTGGTTACATCCAAGGCGATGCAGCTGCCTGGGCATAAAGTCAAGCTGACGTATGTACCACGTACAGTGAGTTTGAGCGTGCCTTTCTGAACAAATTCTGGTCGCAATCCGTCCAGGAGCGACTCAGAAAACAAATTTTAGAACCTGAAACTTTTAACAGTAAAAATGGTAACTTACGCAGATATTTTGAAAAATACTTGAACATGGGACATTTTTTGGACGAACCAGTCGCAACACGTGATATACTCCGTGCGTTGAAGGCCAAATTGCCTTTCAACATTAAAGAAAAACTCTTACATATTCCGGATGACGATCCAGATTATTTTTTAACGGCTTTAGATTCGGTTGATATGTTACTAGAAGATCAGCGCTTCGCGCGGCAAAACAGCAGCCACGATGTTTACTCTAGTGGTATGCAAAACATGCAGGCTTGCCAACTCAATTCTGGCGCGCCCACAGTTGGATACGCGGTACAGCAAAAACAGCAAACTCACATGCCGACTCAATACGGATATCAAAATCAACACGCGTATTCCAATACAAACAACAATTATAACAGTAATAACACTTCATGCGGCAATCCATACAAAAGGCACCGCGGTAATAACAACAACAACAACGGTAACAACGGATACAAATATAGCAACAAAAACACAAACAGAAATAGAAATAATAATAACTACGAGCCAAGACAGCATCAAGGCTGGACTCGTAGCGATCACTACTTTCATTCAAACACTGCTATACCACAGCAGCCACCAGGACAAAATTGGAGCATACCTTACGACCGACAGGTAAGTTATAATGCGCAACAGCAACAACAACCGCAAAAGTTTGGAGATCACAACAGGCAATATCCGAATGTGAATATAATAGAAATGGTTCAAATGGCTCTGAGCACTATGGGACTCAACTGCTGTGGTCATAAGTCCCCTAGAACTTAGAACTACTTAAACCTAACTAACCTAAGGACATCACACACATCCATGCCCGAGGCAGTATTCGAACCTGCGACCGTAGTGGTCGTGCGGTTCCAGACTGTAGCGCCTTTAACCGCTCGGCCACTCTGGCCGGCGAATATAATAGAAATGACACCAGATACACAACCTCAATCTGTGTCAGTACCTAATACAAATGCTAATCCAACAAACTAGAAACAGTCACTTCTATGCCCCGAGTCGTGGCTGAAGAATTCTTGGGGGCCGACTTCAATGTTAATCAGTTATTTGACACCACCATTGAACAACAAAATATTGATTTACCTAATAATTCTAAACAAAAACTACCTGTTTTATTTATAAGATATAACCACAATGAGAATATATCAAATGAACTTTTTCAAGACAGTACACAATGTCGTTCAAACACAAATGAAATTGTTTTAGCCTCTACTACTGGTGTAGTAGGTGGGATTCCAACTACTGTTATCTTAGATACAGGTGCAGCTGTGAGCGTTTTGTCTTTTAATTTCTATAAAAAGATGTGTGAATTGGAGCCTGTGCCTGAGTTTCCTGTCCAAAACTGTAAAATAACTACTGCTCTAGGTAATAAGTCATGTAGGGTTACGAAGCAAGTTTTTGTAAACATTAAAATAGGTAATGGAACCGTACAATGGCCATTCCTGGTTGTACAAAACCTTGTGACAAATTGCATATTAGGATTAGATATTATGAGCGAGAAGGACTGCATTATAGACTTCTCCAAAGGTAAATGTATTTTAAATGATAAAGGCAGTGTAATTATTATTGATTTGGATAGGAGAACTCTAAAGTATGACAAACACTGTACAGGGTACAAGGTTCAGTTAGTACTTGACAATGACATTCAAGACATGCAAACACACTCATCTGACACAGAGCTAATGGACTTGAAAACATTGCTTGATCATAAGATAAATGAAGCTACAGCTCTCAGTGTACATGAACGTATAAAACTACAGAAAGTGTTATCCAAATATTTACAAGTTTTTACCAAACGATTAGGTGTTATCAACACGTATGTGTACAAGATTGAAGTTAAGCATCACAAGATCTTCTACCACAAGACATATAACGTACCGTTATCTCAACGACCTGCTGTGTGGCAAGAACTAAAACAAATCACAACATAGATAATAAGTAGTATAGAAATTTTCATTTCAGCTGTACCAGTGACGCAGTTGAAGACAGAAGAACTTTTCTTTCAACGCCGCGGCACCACCGAGAAGACTGAATATTAAAGTAAAATTTATGATTACGTAGCAGTGAATGATATATTAATTTTTCACGGAACATTTGTGACTGTAGGTACCACTGACTTGGTATGACACCTGACGAGCCGACAGACGTCATCTGTGAACTGACCTTTTACTTCGAGAAATAGATTAGACGCACATCTCTCAGCAAGAAAAGCATCTACCAGTAGCCAAGGCCACACAGACACTATACACACACGCACAAAACGCGAGGAATCCAACAGTTTTCCGTCTCTTATTATTTTGAATATTTATTGAGTAGTGAAAACGCCTGGTCTTGCCTACTGATGTAATGAATGTTGTGTCTAACCTATCTTAATTTCAGATGACATCACAAAAAACATCGATAAAATCCCAGCAAAACCGTTAAAGAGAACGTAAATATCTGCAATTCATGTAATCAAATGTGACATAATGTAATAATTTATAGCTATGTAATGATGATGTAAACATGTTTATGTGTAAATGTATTACGTTTATGCCCGCCGAAGTGGCCGTGCAGTCTGGAACCGCAAGACCGCTACGGTCGCAGGTTCGAATCCTGCCTCGGGCATGGATGTTTGTGATGTCCTTAGGTTAGTTAGGTTTAACTAGTTCTAAGTTCTAGGGGACTAATAACCTCAGCAGTTGAGTCCCATAGTGCTCAGAGCCATTTGAACCATTTATTACGTTTATGCTAAGAAAATATGCGACGTGTATATGTATGGTTACTTATGTTTTTTTTTTTTTAAATGATGTATAATGTAACTGTTACTATGTGAAAATTTGAACGATAACGAGTGCCAAAATGTGAAAAACTTAAAAAAAAAAATTGTGTAGTGAACCACTGTTCACGGACCTTAACGTACATTACTAAGTCTGCAACTACGCAGAAACCTATGTGAAAGAAACTGTTAATGACATTCATCATGCATCGTACCTTTGTAAACGCGATGAACGATTTCTTTGATAAGTAACTATGAACATTTAGGTGAGCTATATTTAGCAAAAAACTGAAAATGTGAAGTGCGTAATTGGTGCATCGTCTAGTGACATTACTACAGTATCTAACTTCAAGATGTTAACTGGATTAAATGGTCACAACGTGCCTGTCCAGAAAACAACACGACGAGTGGAAGAATTTTGGTTGGAACTTCAGGGAATGGAATGTTCTCGAAATGTGACGGACACACTTACCTGGACTGTCCAAGGATCGACGCCAGCTATGTGCCATCCGAGGTTCTGCAACCAAGCTTCCACGGAATATCGAAAACGAACTGCATATGGACCAATTACTCGAAGGGTCATGTCTGATCTGTAATAAACAATGCTTTTTGTCACAACGAACTGCATCACAACGACTATAATGGAAATAGGAAATGGACATACTTATGTATCAATCACGTTGTTATACAGCGATGTTACTGTGATCAAAAAACTTTACCACGACAATAACCTGTGAAAAATTATTGTGCAGCAGATGAATATAAACTGTAATAACGACACGATTGTGTATAGGTCAACGCACCTGAAACAAAAAGACATTTTTCTTTGAAGCATTTCAATGCAATACTATGTAACTAAGAACATTCAACAATCTAAAGTTGTATTGTATTATAACAAATATTGTAATTTTAAAACTAAGTTACCTGTCATTGAATGTAGTCTTCATATGTAATCTTGGTGGAATATTTTCTTTGTGCAACGACTAAGAAATGTGCGCGCACACGAACAATATGAACTGCAATACTGTGCCGCGTGATCTAAATTTACGATATAACGGCAGTGCTGGAGTCACACAGACGCTTCTGCGCATGCGCGCACTCTATTTTGCCAACATAAGAACTTTTACGGCGCACGTGCGTCATTCAAATTTTGTATATAATATACAGTATAATGTAAGTCATGTAAATAGTTGTAGATAACTTAGATTTTCTTGTGCCTTTAGGTTAATTGCTTGCCTGCAGGTGTGTCCTTTCGCCTCGCAATTCAGGGGGCAATATAAAGGCACATTTGCATGCCGTGCGTGAGTTTCCTCGGAAACGCGAAATCTTAATTAAATAATTAATCTGTGAGAAATAAATAAAGCCTATGGCACAGAACTGCAGCGCTGTGTCGCTGATAAAACAAAACACAATTACGACACTCTTACGTTTCATTAAGAAAGAGAGGTCGAGACAACAGCTGAGGCTGGAAGCTCGTATATTTTATTGACTGGCACACCGCCATATTTGATGTTATATAAGAACACTGCGAGTTGCAATCTTACTAGGCACTCGACTCTGTAAAGATCCTATATTTATGAAAGTAAGTTGAATTATTTAACTGTAGGCTTATTCGTTGAATATATCTGATTTAACTAACTGTGTAAACTTTTTTATGTTTAGTAGACAGTCACCTCTGTACGAAGTATTGACATGGCTGGCAAATTATTCTAATATTGAGATTTAGATTTGAGTCCGCACCTACCGCAGCAGTCTTTGGAAACGATTTAAATACGAAGTCCGATTATTTGAGTCTTATTTCACGGTCAACTACGAATAACATTACATTTACGAAAAAGCCATTGTCAAGCGTCTGATACCGAATAATTAAACGTCCACGTTCCAGATAAGCAAATATTAATTACAACCAATCACTATCATACATAATTAATAATTAATATTTTATTTTATTTTATTTATTTTATATTGGCGACTGCGTGTCGGACTTGTTATTTTGTCATTTGTTACATTGTTCTCTTTGTTCCATGTGAAAAATCAACTTTCTGGACCTGGACGTGAATGTATGAGAAATAACAAAAATCTGAAGATATTTTCCAATTCTAAAATTTTGCGGGAAGACGCAATGAAGCTTCCAGCAAAACAAGGTAAGACGCAGCATCTTTGCATTGGCAGGCTTGACCAGGCGCATAATTCAGTGTATTAGCTCTTCAGTAGATTCTGTAGTATTTCTTTCGCGCGTAGCAGTTTTCAGTGATAAATTTCATTCTCAGTGCTTTTCCTTAAACAATAACTTCTGCAACAATACCAATACACGAGTGTACAATATGGCCGACTTCTGTACGATACGTTGTAACATGGCCAGCAGCCATTGAGAATAATCCGATATTCAGTTTACATTTTTAAATTAACAAACAGCCATTGTTGCTACGAGCGATTCATGTTCAACTGCATTTTATTTTAAAACCAGTGTCAAACTTTATTTTCTTGAAGCATACCATACGTGTGGCGTGGTCATAACTAGATAACAATACGCAAAGATGGAACAGCAAAGACATACTATTCAGACGCAATCCGACTCGGACGAGAGACAAAGGTTAGAAAATGACTTTACGACAGCAACCGGTAGTGACGATTCATCAAATATTGACGCAAGTGTTAACGGAAATTTTGACAACAGGCCGTCCACCACAAAAATTTCAAAGTCTCAGTCAGAGCCCATGTTAATACATGACGTCACGTCTAATGACGCGGCGGGGGCAGAGACCTTGCAAACAGTAAACATTGCCAACATGTTACAAATGCTAATGAAACAAAACGCAGAAAATATGGCAACCTTAAGGATGCAGAACGCGGAAAACCTGGCAACCTTAAAGACACAAAATGACGAAATTAAATCTGACCTCATAGCAATCAAGGCATGTAATGACATTTTATGTAAATGTGTGGAACTTATAGACGCCACACTGACCAAACAGATGACTGAACTCAGTACGAAATTTTCCAAGCTTAAGACAAGAAAAGACTACAAATGACGTGGCACTTTTACAGACACAAGTAAAAAACCTTAATGTCACGTGTGAAGCTCTTACTGAACAAATTCAAACATATCGTTCAGTACATGACAACCTTGAAAAACGAATTACTGACGTGCAGAATAAATTTGGCGATGTTGAAAAACAACTGACTGACAGATTACAATCTGATGTCAGAGCTCATTTTCAAAATATTAATAAAGAATTTCATGATTGGGTAGAGAGCAAAGACAAACATTTAGATAGATGCATACGTGAAAATTTACCAACAATTGTGCACGACTCCGTAGCGGAATACATCACTAATAACAAACAGCTGATTAGTGACGCAGTACAATCCGTCACTGCACCCATGAGACAATTCACCGATCAACCACAGTCTGAATGTAACGAAAATATCAGTCAAAATGTACAGTTCAGAAACCAATATACATTCGAGTATGACGCACACATACCGCACACGACAAACACACAAGAACAAAACACACCACGAATACAACACATACCACGACGTGCAAACACAAACACAAGCTATTATCATGGTAAACCACAGCAACATTACCGTAATTACTTACCATCTGAACATTACAGTAATTACAGTGGAACAAATCCATATCATAATGCCAGGGAAGAAGAAAGCTTAATAAAACACAGGCAATTTCAGACTTTTATCCCAGAAAAACGAACCATTCATCCGGTGATTTTTCTTAAACCTTTTAGTAACGCATTTCCACGCACTTGTAGTGACCGGAAAAAGATTTCATATATTGTTGGTTACATCCAAGGCGATGCAGCTGCCTGGGCATAAAGTCAAGCTGACGTATGTACCACGTACAGTGAGTTTGAGCGTGCCTTTCTGAACAAATTCTGGTCGCAATCCGTCCAGGAGCGACTCAGAAAACAAATTTTAGAACCTGAAACTTTTAACAGTAAAAATGGTAACTTACGCAGATATTTTGAAAAATACTTGAACATGGGACATTTTTTGGACGAACCAGTCGCAACACGTGATATACTCCGTGCGTTGAAGGCCAAATTGCCTTTCAACATTAAAGAAAAACTCTTACATATTCCGGATGACGATCCAGATTATTTTTTAACGGCTTTAGATTCGGTTGATATGTTACTAGAAGATCAGCGCTTCGCGCGGCAAAACAGCAGCCACGATGTTTACTCTAGTGGTATGCAAAACATGCAGGCTTGCCAACTCAATTCTGGCGCGCCCACAGTTGGATACGCGGTACAGCAAAAACAGCAAACTCACATGCCGACTCAATACGGATATCAAAATCAACACGCGTATTCCAATACAAACAACAATTATAACAGTAATAACACTTCATGCGGCAATCCATACAAAAGGCACCGCGGTAATAACAACAACAACAACGGTAACAACGGATACAAATATAGCAACAAAAACACAAACAGAAATAGAAATAATAATAACTACGAGCCAAGACAGCATCAAGGCTGGACTCGTAGCGATCACTACTTTCATTCAAACACTGCTATACCACAGCAGCCACCAGGACAAAATTGGAGCATACCTTACGACCGACAGGTAAGTTATAATGCGCAACAGCAACAACAACCGCAAAAGTTTGGAGATCACAACAGGCAATATCCGAATGTGAATATAATAGAAATGGTTCAAATGGCTCTGAGCACTATGGGACTCAACTGCTGTGGTCATAAGTCCCCTAGAACTTAGAACTACTTAAACCTAACTAACCTAAGGACATCACACACATCCATGCCCGAGGCAGTATTCGAACCTGCGACCGTAGTGGTCGTGCGGTTCCAGACTGTAGCGCCTTTAACCGCTCGGCCACTCTGGCCGGCGAATATAATAGAAATGACACCAGATACACAACCTCAATCTGTGTCAGTACCTAATACAAATGCTAATCCAACAAACTAGAAACAGTCACTTCTATGCCCCGAGTCGTGGCTGAAGAATTCTTGGGGGCCGACTTCAATGTTAATCAGTTATTTGACACCACCATTGAACAACAAAATATTGATTTACCTAATAATTCTAAACAAAAACTACCTGTTTTATTTATAAGATATAACCACAATGAGAATATATCAAATGAACTTTTTCAAGACAGTACACAATGTCGTTCAAACACAAATGAAATTGTTTTAGCCTCTACTACTGGTGTAGTAGGTGGGATTCCAACTACTGTTATCTTAGATACAGGTGCAGCTGTGAGCGTTTTGTCTTTTAATTTCTATAAAAAGATGTGTGAATTGGAGCCTGTGCCTGAGTTTCCTGTCCAAAACTGTAAAATAACTACTGCTCTAGGTAATAAGTCATGTAGGGTTACGAAGCAAGTTTTTGTAAACATTAAAATAGGTAATGGAACCGTACAATGGCCATTCCTGGTTGTACAAAACCTTGTGACAAATTGCATATTAGGATTAGATATTATGAGCGAGAAGGACTGCATTATAGACTTCTCCAAAGGTAAATGTATTTTAAATGATAAAGGCAGTGTAATTATTATTGATTTGGATAGGAGAACTCTAAAGTATGACAAACACTGTACAGGGTACAAGGTTCAGTTAGTACTTGACAATGACATTCAAGACATGCAAACACACTCATCTGACACAGAGCTAATGGACTTGAAAACATTGCTTGATCATAAGATAAATGAAGCTACAGCTCTCAGTGTACATGAACGTATAAAACTACAGAAAGTGTTATCCAAATATTTACAAGTTTTTACCAAACGATTAGGTGTTATCAACACGTATGTGTACAAGATTGAAGTTAAGCATCACAAGATCTTCTACCACAAGACATATAACGTACCGTTATCTCAACGACCTGCTGTGTGGCAAGAACTAAAACAAATCACAACATAGATAATAAGTAGTATAGAAATTTTCATTTCAGCTGTACCAGTGACGCAGTTGAAGACAGAAGAACTTTTCTTTCAACGCCGCGGCACCACCGAGAAGACTGAATATTAAAGTAAAATTTATGATTACGTAGCAGTGAATGATATATTAATTTTTCACGGAACATTTGTGACTGTAGGTACCACTGACTTGGTATGACACCTGACGAGCCGACAGACGTCATCTGTGAACTGACCTTTTACTTCGAGAAATAGATTAGACGCACATCTCTCAGCAAGAAAAGCATCTACCAGTAGCCAAGGCCACACAGACACTATACACACACGCACAAAACGCGAGGAATCCAACAGTTTTCCGTCTCTTATTATTTTGAATATTTATTGAGTAGTGAAAACGCCTGGTCTTGCCTACTGATGTAATGAATGTTGTGTCTAACCTATCTTAATTTCAGATGACATCACAAAAAACATCGATAAAATCCCAGCAAAACCGTTAAAGAGAACGTAAATATCTGCAATTCATGTAATCAAATGTGACATAATGTAATAATTTATAGCTATGTAATGATGATGTAAACATGTTTATGTGTAAATGTATTACGTTTATGCCCGCCGAAGTGGCCGTGCAGTCTGGAACCGCAAGACCGCTACGGTCGCAGGTTCGAATCCTGCCTCGGGCATGGATGTTTGTGATGTCCTTAGGTTAGTTAGGTTTAACTAGTTCTAAGTTCTAGGGGACTAATAACCTCAGCAGTTGAGTCCCATAGTGCTCAGAGCCATTTGAACCATTTATTACGTTTATGCTAAGAAAATATGCGACGTGTATATGTATGGTTACTTATGTTTTTTTTTTTTTAAATGATGTATAATGTAACTGTTACTATGTGAAAATTTGAACGATAACGAGTGCCAAAATGTGAAAAACTTAAAAAAAAAATTGCGTAGTGAACCACTGTTCACGGACCTTAACGTACATTACTAAGTCTGCAACTACGCAGAAACCTATGTGAAAGAAACTGTTAATGACATTCATCATGCATCGTACCTTTGTAAACGCGATGAACGATTTCTTTGATAAGTAACTACGAACATTTAGGTGAGCTATATTTAGCAAAAAACTGAAAATGTGAAGTGCGTAATTGGTGCATCGTCTAGTGACATTACTACAGTATCTAACTTCAAGATGTTAACTGGATTAAATGGTCACAACGTGCCTGTCCAGAAAACAACACGACGAGTGGAAGAATTTTGGTTGGAACTTCAGGGAATGGAATGTTCTCGAAATGTGACGGACACACTTACCTGGACTGTCCAAGGATCGACGCCAGCTATGTGCCGTCCGAGGTTCTGCAACCAAGCTTCCACGGAATATCGAAAACGAACTGCATATGGACCAATTACTCGAAGGGTCACGTCTGATCTGTAATAAACAATGCTTTTTGTCACAACGAACTGCATCACAACGACTATAATGGAAATAGGAAATGGACATACTTATGTATCAATCACGTTGTTATACAGCGATGTTACTGTGATCAAAAAACTTTACCACGACACTAACCTGTGAAAAATTATTGTGCAGCAGATGAATATAAACTGTAATAACGACACGATTGTGTATAGGTCAACGCACCTGAAACAAAAAGACATTTTTCTTTGAAGCATTTCAATGCAATACTATGTAACTAAGAACATTCAACAATCTAAAGTTGTATTGTATTATAACAAATATTGTAATTTTAAAACTAAGTTACCTGTCATTGAATGTAGTCTTCATATGTAATCTTGGTGGAATATTTTCTTTGTGCAACGACTAAGAAATGTGCGCGCACACGAACAATATGAACTGCAATACTGTGCCGCGTGATCTAAATTTACGATATAACGGCAGTGCTGGAGTCACACAGACGCTTCTGCGCATGCGCGCACTCTATTTTGCCAACATAAGAACTTTTACGGCGCACGTGCGTCATTCAAATTTTGTATATAATATACAGTATAATGTAAGTCATGTAAATAGTTGTAGATAACTTAGATTTTCTTGTGCCTTTAGGTTAATTGCTTGCCTGCAGGTGTGTCCTTTCGCCTCGCAATTCAGGGGGCAATATAAAGGCACATTTGCATGCCGTGCGTGAGTTTCCTCGGAAACGCGAAATCTTAATTAAATAATTAATCTGTGAGAAATAAATAAAGCCTATGGCACAGAACTGCAGCGCTGTGTCGCTGATAAAACAAAACACAATTACGACACTCTTACGTTTCATTAAGAAAGAGAGGTCGAGACAACAGCTGAGGCTGGAAGCTCGTATATTTTATTGACTGGCACACCGCCATATTTGATGTTATATAAGAACACTGCGAGTTGCAATCTTACTAGGCACTCGACTCTGTAAAGATCCTATATTTATGAAAGTAAGTTGAATTATTTAACTGTAGGCTTATTCGTTGAATATATCTGATTTAACTAACTGTGTAAACTTTTTTATGTTTAGTAGACAGTCACCTCTGTACGAAGTATTGACATGGCTGGCAAATTATTCTAATATTGAGATTTAGATTTGAGTCCGCACCTACCGCAGCAGTCTTTGGAAACGATTTATATACGAAGTCCGATTATTTGAGTCTTATTTCACGGTCAACTACGAATAACATTACATTTACGAAAAAGCCATTGTCAAGCGTCTGATACCGAATAATTAAACGTCCACGTTCCAGATAAGCAAATATTAATTACAACCAATCACTATCATACATAATTAATAATTAATATTTTATTTTATTTTATTTATTTTATATTGGCGACTGCGTGTCGGACTTGTTATTTTGTCATTTGTTACATTGTTCTCTTTGTTTCATGTGAAAAATCAACTTTCTGGACCTGGACGTGAATGTATGAGAAATAACAAAAATCTGAAGATATTTTCCAATTCTAAAATTTTGCGGGAAGACGCAATGAAGCTTCCAGCAAAATAAGGTAAGACGCAGCATCTTTGCATTGGCAGGCTTGACCAGGCGCATAATTCAGTGTATTAGCTCTTCAGTAGATTCTGTAGTATTTCTTTCGCGCGTAGCAGTTTTCAGTGATAAATTTCATTCTCAGTGCTTTTCCTTAAACAATAACTTCTGCAACAATACCAATACACGAGTGTACAATATGGCCGACTTCTGTACGATACGTTGTAACATGGCCAGCAGCCATTGAGAATAATCCGATATTCAGTTTACATTTTTAAATTAACAAACAGCCATTGTTGCTACGAGCGATTCATGTTCAACTGCATTTTATTTTAAAACCAGTGTCAAACTTTATTTTCTTGAAGCATACCATACGTGTGGCGTGGTCATAACTAGATAACAATACGCAAAGATGGAACAGCAAAGACATACTATTCAGACGCAATCCGACTCGGACGAGAGACAAAGGTTAGAAAATGACTTTACGACAGCAACCGGTAGTGACGATTCATCAAATATTGACGCAAGTGTTAACGGAAATTTTGACAACAGGCCGTCCACCACAAAAATTTCAAAGTCTCAGTCAGAGCCCATGTTAATACATGACGTCACGTCTAATGACGCGGCGGGGGCAGAGACCTTGCAAACAGTAAACATTGCCAACATGTTACAAATGCTAATGAAACAAAACGCAGAAAATATGGCAACCTTAAGGATGCAGAACGCGGAAAACCTGGCAACCTTAAAGACACAAAATGACGAAATTAAATCTGACCTCATAGCAATCAAGGCATGTAATGACATTTTATGTAAACGTGTGGAACTTATAGACGCCACACTGACCAAACAGATGACTGAACTCAGTACGAAATTTTCCAAGCTTAAGACAAGAAAAGACTACAAATGACGTGGCACTTTTACAGACACAAGTAAAAAACCTTAATGTCACGTGTGAAGCTCTTACTGAACAAATTCAAACATATCGTTCAGTACATGACAACCTTGAAAAACGAATTACTGACGTGCAGAATAAATTTGGCGATGTTGAAAAACAACTGACTGACAGATTACAATCTGATGTCAGAGCTCATTTTCAAAATATTAATAAAGAATTTCATGATTGGGTAGAGAGCAAAGACAAACATTTAGATAGATGCATACGTGAAAATTTACCAACAATTGTGCACGACTCCGTAGCGGAATACATCACTAATAACAAACAGCTGATTAGTGACGCAGTACAATCCGTCACTGCACCCATGAGACAATTCACCGATCAACCACAGTCTGAATGTAACGAAAATATCAGTCAAAATGTACAGTTCAGAAACCAATATACATTCGAGTATGACGCACACATACCGCACACGACAAACACACAAGAACAAAACACACCACGAATACAACACATACCACGACGTGCAAACACAAACACAAGCTATTATCATGGTAAACCACAGCAACATTACCGTAATTACTCACCATCTGAACATTACAGTAATTACAGTGGAACAAATCCATATCATAATGCCAGGGAAGAAGAAAGCTTAATAAAACACAGGCAATTTCAGACTTTTATCCCAGAAAAACGAACCATTCATCCGGTGATTTTTCTTAAACCTTTTAGTAACGCATTTCCACGCACTTGTAGTGACCGGAAAAAGATTTCTTATATTGTTGGTTACATCCAAGGCGATGCAGCTGCCTGGGCATAAAGTCAAGCTGACGTATGTACCACGTACAGTGAGTTTGAGCGTGCCTTTCTGAACAAATTCTGGTCGCAATCCGTCCAGGAGCGACTCAGAAAACAAATTTTAGAACCTGAAACTTTTAACAGTAAAAATGGTAACTTACGCAGATATTTTGAAAAATACTTGAACATGGGACATTTTTTGGACGAACCAGTCGCAACACGTGATATACTCCGTGCGTTGAAGGCCAAATTGCCTTTCAACATTAAAGAAAAACTCTTACATATTCCGGATGACGATCCAGATTATTTTTTAACGGCTTTAGATTCGGTTGATATGTTACTAGAAGATCAGCGCTTCGCGCGGCAAAACAGCAGCCACGATGTTTACTCTAGTGGTATGCAAAACATGCAGGCTTGCCAACTCAATTCTGGCGCGCCCACAGTTGGATACGCGGTACAGCAAAAACAGCAAACTCACATGCCGACTCAATACGGATATCAAAATCAACACGCGTATTCCAATACAAACAACAATTATAACAGTAATAACACTTCATGCGGCAATCCATACAAAAGGCACCGCGGTAATAACAACAACAACAACGGTAACAACGGATACAAATATAGCAACAAAAACACAAACAGAAATAGAAATAATAATAACTACGAGCCAAGACAGCATCAAGGCTGGACTCGTAGCGATCACTACTTTCATTCAAACACTGCTATACCACAGCAGCCACCAGGACAAAATTGGAGCATACCTTACGACCGACAGGTAAGTTATAATGCGCAACAGCAACAACAACCGCAAAAGTTTGGAGATCACAACAGGCAATATCCGAATGTGAATATAATAGAAATGGTTCAAATGGCTCTGAGCACTATGGGACTCAACTGCTGTGGTCATAAGTCCCCTAGAACTTAGAACTACTTAAACCTAACTAACCTAAGGACATCACACACATCCATGCCCGAGGCAGTATTCGAACCTGCGACCGTAGTGGTCGTGCGGTTCCAGACTGTAGCGCCTTTAACCGCTCGGCCACTCTGGCCGGCGAATATAATAGAAATGACACCAGATACACAACCTCAATCTGTGTCAGTACCTAATACAAATGCTAATCCAACAAACTAGAAACAGTCACTTCTATGCCCCGAGTCGTGGCTGAAGAATTCTTGGGGGCCGACTTCAATGTTAATCAGTTATTTGACACCACCATTGAACAACAAAATATTGATTTACCTAATAATTCTAAACAAAAACTACCTGTTTTATTTATAAGATATAACCACAATGAGAATATATCAAATGAACTTTTTCAAGACAGTACACAATGTCGTTCAAACACAAATGAAATTGTTTTAGCCTCTACTACTGGTGTAGTAGGTGGGATTCCAACTACTGTTATCTTAGATACAGGTGCAGCTGTGAGCGTTTTGTCTTTTAATTTCTATAAAAAGATGTGTGAATTGGAGCCTGTGCCTGAGTTTCCTGTCCAAAACTGTAAAATAACTACTGCTCTAGGTAATAAGTCATGTAGGGTTACGAAGCAAGTTTTTGTAAACATTAAAATAGGTAATGGAACCGTACAATGGCCATTCCTGGTTGTACAAAACCTTGTGACAAATTGCATATTAGGATTAGATATTATGAGCGAGAAGGACTGCATTATAGACTTCTCCAAAGGTAAATGTATTTTAAATGATAAAGGCAGTGTAATTATTATTGATTTGGATAGGAGAACTCTAAAGTATGACAAACACTGTACAGGGTACAAGGTTCAGTTAGTACTTGACAATGACATTCAAGACATGCAAACACACTCATCTGACACAGAGCTAATGGACTTGAAAACATTGCTTGATCATAAGATAAATGAAGCTACAGCTCTCAGTGTACATGAACGTATAAAACTACAGAAAGTGTTATCCAAATATTTACAAGTTTTTACCAAACGATTAGGTGTTATCAACACGTATGTGTACAAGATTGAAGTTAAGCATCACAAGATCTTCTACCACAAGACATATAACGTACCGTTATCTCAACGACCTGCTGTGTGGCAAGAACTAAAACAAATCACAACATAGATAATAAGTAGTATAGAAATTTTCATTTCAGCTGTACCAGTGACGCAGTTGAAGACAGAAGAACTTTTCTTTCAACGCCGCGGCACCACCGAGAAGACTGAATATTAAAGTAAAATTTATGATTACGTAGCAGTGAATGATATATTAATTTTTCACGGAACATTTGTGACTGTAGGTACCACTGACTTGGTATGACACCTGACGAGCCGACAGACGTCATCTGTGAACTGACCTTTTACTTCGAGAAATAGATTAGACGCACATCTCTCAGCAAGAAAAGCATCTACCAGTAGCCAAGGCCACACAGACACTATACACACACGCACAAAACGCGAGGAATCCAACAGTTTTCCGTCTCTTATTATTTTGAATATTTATTGAGTAGTGAAAACGCCTGGTCTTGCCTACTGATGTAATGAATGTTGTGTCTAACCTATCTTAATTTCAGATGACATCACAAAAAACATCGATAAAATCCCAGCAAAACCGTTAAAGAGAACGTAAATATCTGCAATTCATGTAATCAAATGTGACATAATGTAATAATTTATAGCTATGTAATGATGATGTAAACATGTTTATGTGTAAATGTATTACGTTTATGCCCGCCGAAGTGGCCGTGCAGTCTGGAACCGCAAGACCGCTACGGTCGCAGGTTCGAATCCTGCCTCGGGCATGGATGTTTGTGATGTCCTTAGGTTAGTTAGGTTTAACTAGTTCTAAGTTCTAGGGGACTAATAACCTCAGCAGTTGAGTCCCATAGTGCTCAGAGCCATTTGAACCATTTATTACGTTTATGCTAAGAAAATATGCGACGTGTATATGTATGGTTACTTATGTTTTTTTTTTTTTTAAATGATGTATAATGTAACTGTTACTATGTGAAAATTTGAACGATAACGAGTGCCAAAATGTGAAAAACTTAAAAAAAAAATTGCGTAGTGAACCACTGTTCACGGACCTTAACGTACATTACTAAGTCTGCAACTACGCAGAAACCTATGTGAAAGAAACTGTTAATGACATTCATCATGCATCGTACCTTTGTAAACGCGATGAACGATTTCTTTGATAAGTAACTACGAACATTTAGGTGAGCTATATTTAGCAAAAAACTGAAAATGTGAAGTGCGTAATTGGTGCATCGTCTAGTGACATTACTACAGTATCTAACTTCAAGATGTTAACTGGATTAAATGGTCACAACGTGCCTGTCCAGAAAACAACACGACGAGTGGAAGAATTTTGGTTGGAACTTCAGGGAATGGAATGTTCTCGAAATGTGACGGACACACTTACCTGGACTGTCCAAGGATCGACGCCAGCTATGTGCCGTCCGAGGTTCTGCAACCAAGCTTCCACGGAATATCGAAAACGAACTGCATATGGACCAATTACTCGAAGGGTCACGTCTGATCTGTAATAAACAATGCTTTTTGTCACAACGAACTGCATCACAACGACTATAATGGAAATAGGAAATGGACATACTTATGTATCAATCACGTTGTTATACAGCGATGTTACTGTGATCAAAAAACTTTACCACGACACTAACCTGTGAAAAATTATTGTGCAGCAGATGAATATAAACTGTAATAACGACACGATTGTGTATAGGTCAACGCACCTGAAACAAAAAGACATTTTTCTTTGAAGCATTTCAATGCAATACTATGTAACTAAGAACATTCAACAATCTAAAGTTGTATTGTATTATAACAAATATTGTAATTTTAAAACTAAGTTACCTGTCATTGAATGTAGTCTTCATATGTAATCTTGGTGGAATATTTTCTTTGTGCAACGACTAAGAAATGTGCGCGCACACGAACAATATGAACTGCAATACTGTGCCGCGTGATCTAAATTTACGATATAACGGCAGTGCTGGAGTCACACAGACGCTTCTGCGCATGCGCGCACTCTATTTTGCCAACATAAGAACTTTTACGGCGCACGTGCGTCATTCAAATTTTGTATATAATATACAGTATAATGTAAGTCATGTAAATAGTTGTAGATAACTTAGATTTTCTTGTGCCTTTAGGTTAATTGCTTGCCTGCAGGTGTGTCCTTTCGCCTCGCAATTCAGGGGGCAATATAAAGGCACATTTGCATGCCGTGCGTGAGTTTCCTCGGAAACGCGAAATCTTAATTAAATAATTAATCTGTGAGAAATAAATAAAGCCTATGGCACAGAACTGCAGCGCTGTGTCGCTGATAAAACAAAACACAATTACGACACTCTTACGTTTCATTAAGAAAGAGAGGTCGAGACAACAGCTGAGGCTGGAAGCTCGTATATTTTATTGACTGGCACACCGCCATATTTGATGTTATATAAGAACACTGCGAGTTGCAATCTTACTAGGCACTCGACTCTGTAAAGATCCTATATTTATGAAAGTAAGTTGAATTATTTAACTGTAGGCTTATTCGTTGAATATATCTGATTTAACTAACTGTGTAAACTTTTTTATGTTTAGTAGACAGTCACCTCTGTACGAAGTATTGACATGGCTGGCAAATTATTCTAATATTGAGATTTAGATTTGAGTCCGCACCTACCGCAGCAGTCTTTGGAAACGATTTAAATACGAAGTCCGATTATTTGAGTCTTATTTCACGGTCAACTACGAATAACATTACATTTACGAAAAAGCCATTGTCAAGCGTCTGATACCGAATAATTAAACGTCCACGTTCCAGATAAGCAAATATTAATTACAACCAATCACTATCATACATAATTAATAATTAATATTTTATTTTATTTTATTTATTTTATATTGGCGACTGCGTGTCGGACTTGTTATTTTGTCATTTGTTACATTGTTCTCTTTGTTTCATGTGAAAAATCAACTTTCTGGACCTGGACGTGAATGTATGAGAAATAACAAAAATCTGAAGATATTTTCCAATTCTAAAATTTTGCGGGAAGACGCAATGAAGCTTCCAGCAAAACAAGGTAAGACGCAGCATCTTTGCATTGGCAGGCTTGACCAGGCGCATAATTCAGTGTATTAGCTCTTCAGTAGATTCTGTAGTATTTCTTTCGCGCGTAGCAGTTTTCAGTGATAAATTTCATTCTCAGTGCTTTTCCTTAAACAATAACTTCTGCAACAATACCAATACACGAGTGTACAATATGGCCGACTTCTGTACGATACGTTGTAACATGGCCAGCAGCCATTGAGAATAATCCGATATTCAGTTTACATTTTTAAATTAACAAACAGCCATTGTTGCTACGAGCGATTCATGTTCAACTGCATTTTATTTTAAAACCAGTGTCAAACTTTATTTTCTTGAAGCATACCATACGTGTGGCGTGGTCATAACTAGATAACAATACGCAAAGATGGAACAGCAAAGACATACTATTCAGACGCAATCCGACTCGGACGAGAGACAAAGGTTAGAAAATGACTTTACGACAGCAACCGGTAGTGACGATTCATCAAATATTGACGCAAGTGTTAACGGAAATTTTGACAACAGGCCGTCCACCACAAAAATTTCAAAGTCTCAGTCAGAGCCCATGTTAATACATGACGTCACGTCTAATGACGCGGCGGGGGCAGAGACCTTGCAAACAGTAAACATTGCCAACATGTTACAAATGCTAATGAAACAAAACGCAGAAAATATGGCAACCTTAAGGATGCAGAACGCGGAAAACCTGGCAACCTTAAAGACACAAAATGACGAAATTAAATCTGACCTCATAGCAATCAAGGCATGTAATGACATTTTATGTAAACGTGTGGAACTTATAGACGCCACACTGACCAAACAGATGACTGAACTCAGTACGAAATTTTCCAAGCTTAAGACAAGAAAAGACTACAAATGACGTGGCACTTTTACAGACACAAGTAAAAAACCTTAATGTCACGTGTGAAGCTCTTACTGAACAAATTCAAACATATCGTTCAGTACATGACAACCTTGAAAAACGAATTACTGACGTGCAGAATAAATTTGGCGATGTTGAAAAACAACTGACTGACAGATTACAATCTGATGTCAGAGCTCATTTTCAAAATATTAATAAAGAATTTCATGATTGGGTAGAGAGCAAAGACAAACATTTAGATAGATGCATACGTGAAAATTTACCAACAATTGTGCACGACTCCGTAGCGGAATACATCACTAATAACAAACAGCTGATTAGTGACGCAGTACAATCCGTCACTGCACCCATGAGACAATTCACCGATCAACCACAGTCTGAATGTAACGAAAATATCAGTCAAAATGTACAGTTCAGAAACCAATATACATTCGAGTATGACGCACACATACCGCACACGACAAACACACAAGAACAAAACACACCACGAATACAACACATACCACGACGTGCAAACACAAACACAAGCTATTATCATGGTAAACCACAGCAACATTACCGTAATTACTCACCATCTGAACATTACAGTAATTACAGTGGAACAAATCCATATCATAATGCCAGGGAAGAAGAAAGCTTAATAAAACACAGGCAATTTCAGACTTTTATCCCAGAAAAACGAACCATTCATCCGGTGATTTTTCTTAAACCTTTTAGTAACGCATTTCCACGCACTTGTAGTGACCGGAAAAAGATTTCATATATTGTTGGTTACATCCAAGGCGATGCAGCTGCCTGGGCATAAAGTCAAGCTGACGTATGTACCACGTACAGTGAGTTTGAGCGTGCCTTTCTGAACAAATTCTGGTCGCAATCCGTCCAGAAGCGACTCAGAAAACAAATTTTAGAACCTGAAACTTTTAACAGTAAAAATGGTAACTTACGCAGATATTTTGAAAAATACTTGAACATGGGACATTTTTTGGACGAACCAGTCGCAACACGTGATATACTCCGTGCGTTGAAGGCCAAATTGCCTTTCAACATTAAAGAAAAACTCTTACATATTCCGGATGACGATCCAGATTATTTTTTAACGGCTTTAGATTCGGTTGATATGTTACTAGAAGATCAGCGCTTCGCGCGGCAAAACAGCAGCCACGATGTTTACTCTAGTGGTATGCAAAACATGCAGGCTTGCCAACTCAATTCTGGCGCGCCCACAGTTGGATACGCGGTACAGCAAAAACAGCAAACTCACATGCTGACTCAATACGGATATCAAAATCAACACGCGTATTCCAATACAAACAACAATTATAACAGTAATAACACTTCATGCGGCAATCCATACAAAAGGCACCGCGGTAATAACAACAACAACAACGGTAACAACGGATACAAATATAGCAACAAAAACACAAACAGAAATAGAAATAATAATAACTACGAGCCAAGACAGCATCAAGGCTGGACTCGTAGCGATCACTACTTTCATTCAAACACTGCTATACCACAGCAGCCACCAGGACAAAATTGGAGCATACCTTACGACCGACAGGTAAGTTATAATGCGCAACAGCAACAACAACCGCAAAAGTTTGGAGATCACAACAGGCAATATCCGAATGTGAATATAATAGAAATGGTTCAAATGGCTCTGAGCACTATGGGACTCAACTGCTGTGGTCATAAGTCCCCTAGAACTTAGAACTACTTAAACCTAACTAACCTAAGGACATCACACACATCCATGCCCGAGGCAGTATTCGAACCTGCGACCGTAGTGGTCGTGCGGTTCCAGACTGTAGCGCCTTTAACCGCTCGGCCACTCTGGCCGGCGAATATAATAGAAATGACACCAGATACACAACCTCAATCTGTGTCAGTACCTAATACAAATGCTAATCCAACAAACTAGAAACAGTCACTTCTATGCCCCGAGTCGTGGCTGAAGAATTCTTGGGGGCCGACTTCAATGTTAATCAGTTATTTGACACCACCATTGAACAACAAAATATTGATTTACCTAATAATTCTAAACAAAAACTACCTGTTTTATTTATAAGATATAACCACAATGAGAATATATCAAATGAACTTTTTCAAGACAGTACACAATGTCGTTCAAACACAAATGAAATTGTTTTAGCCTCTACTACTGGTGTAGTAGGTGGGATTCCAACTACTGTTATCTTAGATACAGGTGCAGCTGTGAGCGTTTTGTCTTTTAATTTCTATAAAAAGATGTGTGAATTGGAGCCTGTGCCTGAGTTTCCTGTCCAAAACTGTAAAATAACTACTGCTCTAGGTAATAAGTCATGTAGGGTTACGAAGCAAGTTTTTGTAAACATTAAAATAGGTAATGGAACCGTACAATGGCCATTCCTGGTTGTACAAAACCTTGTGACAAATTGCATATTAGGATTAGATATTATGAGCGAGAAGGACTGCATTATAGACTTCTCCAAAGGTAAATGTATTTTAAATGATAAAGGCAGTGTAATTATTATTGATTTGGATAGGAGAACTCTAAAGTATGACAAACACTGTACAGGGTACAAGGTTCAGTTAGTACTTGACAATGACATTCAAGACATGCAAACACACTCATCTGACACAGAGCTAATGGACTTGAAAACATTGCTTGATCATAAGATAAATGAAGCTACAGCTCTCAGTGTACATGAACGTATAAAACTACAGAAAGTGTTATCCAAATATTTACAAGTTTTTACCAAACGATTAGGTGTTATCAACACGTATGTGTACAAGATTGAAGTTAAGCATCACAAGATCTTCTACCACAAGACATATAACGTACCGTTATCTCAACGACCTGCTGTGTGGCAAGAACTAAAACAAATCACAACATAGATAATAAGTAGTATAGAAATTTTCATTTCAGCTGTACCAGTGACGCAGTTGAAGACAGAAGAACTTTTCTTTCAACGCCGCGGCACCACCGAGAAGACTGAATATTAAAGTAAAATTTATGATTACGTAGCAGTGAATGATATATTAATTTTTCACGGAACATTTGTGACTGTAGGTACCACTGACTTGGTATGACACCTGACGAGCCGACAGACGTCATCTGTGAACTGACCTTTTACTTCGAGAAATAGATTAGACGCACATCTCTCAGCAAGAAAAGCATCTACCAGTAGCCAAGGCCACACAGACACTATACACACACGCACAAAACGCGAGGAATCCAACAGTTTTCCGTCTCTTATTATTTTGAATATTTATTGAGTAGTGAAAACGCCTGGTCTTGCCTACTGATGTAATGAATGTTGTGTCTAACCTATCTTAATTTCAGATGACATCACAAAAAACATCGATAAAATCCCAGCAAAACCGTTAAAGAGAACGTAAATATCTGCAATTCATGTAATCAAATGTGACATAATGTAATAATTTATAGCTATGTAATGATGATGTAAACATGTTTATGTGTAAATGTATTACGTTTATGCCCGCCGAAGTGGCCGTGCAGTCTGGAACCGCAAGACCGCTACGGTCGCAGGTTCGAATCCTGCCTCGGGCATGGATGTTTGTGATGTCCTTAGGTTAGTTAGGTTTAACTAGTTCTAAGTTCTAGGGGACTAATAACCTCAGCAGTTGAGTCCCATAGTGCTCAGAGCCATTTGAACCATTTATTACGTTTATGCTAAGAAAATATGCGACGTGTATATGTATGGTTACTTATGTTTTTTTTTTTTTTAAATGATGTATAATGTAACTGTTACTATGTGAAAATTTGAACGATAACGAGTGCCAAAATGTGAAAAACTTAAAAAAAAAAATTGCGTAGTGAACCACTGTTCACGGACCTTAACGTACATTACTAAGTCTGCAACTACGCAGAAACCTATGTGAAAGAAACTGTTAATGACATTCATCATGCATCGTACCTTTGTAAACGCGATGAACGATTTCTTTGATAAGTAACTACGAACATTTAGGTGAGCTATATTTAGCAAAAAACTGAAAATGTGAAGTGCGTAATTGGTGCATCGTCTAGTGACATTACTACAGTATCTAACTTCAAGATGTTAACTGGATTAAATGGTCACAACGTGCCTGTCCAGAAAACAACACGACGAGTGGAAGAATTTTGGTTGGAACTTCAGGGAATGGAATGTTCTCGAAATGTGACGGACACACTTACCTGGACTGTCCAAGGATCGACGCCAGCTATGTGCCGTCCGAGGTTCTGCAACCAAGCTTCCACGGAATATCGAAAACGAACTGCATATGGACCAATTACTCGAAGGGTCATGTCTGATCTGTAATAAACAATGCTTTTTGTCACAACGAACTGCATCACAACGACTATAATGGAAATAGGAAATGGACATACTTATGTATCAATCACGTTGTTATACAGCGATGTTACTGTGATCAAAAAACTTTACCACGACACTAACCTGTGAAAAATTATTGTGCAGCAGATGAATATAAACTGTAATAACGACACGATTGTGTATAGGTCAACGCACCTGAAACAAAAAGACATTTTTCTTTGAAGCATTTCAATGCAATACTATGTAACTAAGAACATTCAACAATCTAAAGTTGTATTGTATTATAACAAATATTGTAATTTTAAAACTAAGTTACCTGTCATTGAATGTAGTCTTCATATGTAATCTTGGTGGAATATTTTCTTTGTGCAACGACTAAGAAATGTGCGCGCACACGAACAATATGAACTGCAATACTGTGCCGCGTGATCTAAATTTACGATATAACGGCAGTGCTGGAGTCACACAGACGCTTCTGCGCATGCGCGCACTCTATTTTGCCAACATAAGAACTTTTACGGCGCACGTGCGTCATTCAAATTTTGTATATAATATACAGTATAATGTAAGTCATGTAAATAGTTGTAGATAACTTAGATTTTCTTGTGCCTTTAGGTTAATTGCTTGCCTGCAGGTGTGTCCTTTCGCCTCGCAATTCAGGGGGCAATATAAAGGCACATTTGCATGCCGTGCGTGAGTTTCCTCGGAAACGCGAAATCTTAATTAAATAATTAATCTGTGAGAAATAAATAAAGCCTATGGCACAGAACTGCAGCGCTGTGTCGCTGATAAAACAAAACACAATTACGACACTCTTACGTTTCATTAAGAAAGAGAGGTCGAGACAACAGCTGAGGCTGGAAGCTCGTATATTTTATTGACTGGCACACCGCCATATTTGATGTTATATAAGAACACTGCGAGTTGCAATCTTACTAGGCACTCGACTCTGTAAAGATCCTATATTTATGAAAGTAAGTTGAATTATTTAACTGTAGGCTTATTCGTTGAATATATCTGATTTAACTAACTGTGTAAACTTTTTTATGTTTAGTAGACAGTCACCTCTGTACGAAGTATTGACATGGCTGGCAAATTATTCTAATATTGAGATTTAGATTTGAGTCCGCACCTACCGCAGCAGTCTTTGGAAACGATTTAAATACGAAGTCCGATTATTTGAGTCTTATTTCACGGTCAACTACGAATAACATTACATTTACGAAAAAGCCATTGTCAAGCGTCTGATACCGAATAATTAAACGTCCACGTTCCAGATAAGCAAATATTAATTACAACCAATCACTATCATACATAATTAATAATTAATATTTTATTTTATTTTATTTATTTTATATTGGCGACTGCGTGTCGGACTTGTTATTTTGTCATTTGTTACATTGTTCTCTTTGTTCCATGTGAAAAATCAACTTTCTGGTCCTGGACGTGAATGTATGAGAAATAACAAAAATCTGAAGATATTTTCCAATTCTAAAATTTTGCGGGAAGACGCAATGAAGCTTCCAGCAAACAAGGTAAGACGCAGCATCTTTGCATTGGCAGGCTTGACCAGGCGCATAATTCAGTGTATTAGCTCTTCAGTAGATTCTGTAGTATTTCTTTCGCGCGTAGCAGTTTTCAGTGATAAATTTCATTCTCAGTGCTTTTCCTTAAACAATAACTTCTGCAACAATACCAATACACGAGTGTACAATATGGCCGACTTCTGTACGATACGTTGTAACATGGCCAGCAGCCATTGAGAATAATCCGATATTCAGTTTACATTTTTAAATTAACAAACAGCCATTGTTGCTACGAGCGATTCATGTTCAACTGCATTTTATTTTAAAACCAGTGTCAAACTTTATTTTCTTGAAGCATACCATACGTGTGGCGTGGTCATAACTAGATAACAATACGCAAAGATGGAACAGCAAAGACATACTATTCAGACGCAATCCGACTCGGACGAGAGACAAAGGTTAGAAAATGACTTTACGACAGCAACCGGTAGTGACGATTCATCAAATATTGACGCAAGTGTTAACGGAAATTTTGACAACAGGCCGTCCACCACAAAAATTTCAAAGTCTCTGTCAGAGCCCATGTTAATACATGACGTCACGTCTAATGACGCGGCGGGGGCAGAGACCTTGCAAACAGTAAACATTGCCAACATGTTACAAATGCTAATGAAACAAAACGCAGAAAATATGGCAACCTTAAGGATGCAGAACGCGGAAAACCTGGCAACCTTAAAGACACAAAATGACGAAATTAAATCTGACCTCATAGCAATCAAGGCATGTAATGACATTTTATGTAAACGTGTGGAACTTATAGACGCCACACTGACCAAACAGATGACTGAACTCAGTACGAAATTTTCCAAGCTTAAGACAAGAAAAGACTACAAATGACGTGGCACTTTTACAGACACAAGTAAAAAACCTTAATGTCACGTGTGAAGCTCTTACTGAACAAATTCAAACATATCGTTCAGTACATGACAACCTTGAAAAACGAATTACTGACGTGCAGAATAAATTTGGCGATGTTGAAAAACAACTGACTGACAGATTACAATCTGATGTCAGAGCTCATTTTCAAAATATTAATAAAGAATTTCATGATTGGGTAGAGAGCAAAGACAAACATTTAGATAGATGCATACGTGAAAATTTACCAACAATTGTGCACGACTCCGTAGCGGAATACATCACTAATAACAAACAGCTGATTAGTGACGCAGTACAATCCGTCACTGCACCCATGAGACAATTCACCGATCAACCACAGTCTGAATGTAACGAAAATATCAGTCAAAATGTACAGTTCAGAAACCAATATACATTCGAGTATGACGCACACATACCGCACACGACAAACACACAAGAACAAAACACACCACGAATACAACACATACCACGACGTGCAAACACAAACACAAGCTATTATCATGGTAAACCACAGCAACATTACCGTAATTACTCACCATCTGAACATTACAGTAATTACAGTGGAACAAATCCATATCATAATGCCAGGGAAGAAGAAAGCTTAATAAAACACAGGCAATTTCAGACTTTTATCCCAGAAAAACGAACCATTCATCCGGTGATTTTTCTTAAACCTTTTAGTAACGCATTTCCACGCACTTGTAGTGACCGGAAAAAGATTTCATATATTGTTGGTTACATCCAAGGCGATGCAGCTGCCTGGGCATAAAGTCAAGCTGACGTATGTACCACGTACAGTGAGTTTGAGCGTGCCTTTCTGAACAAATTCTGGTCGCAATCCGTCCAGGAGCGACTCAGAAAACAAATTTTAGAACCTGAAACTTTTAACAGTAAAAATGGTAACTTACGCAGATATTTTGAAAAATACTTGAACATGGGACATTTTTTGGACGAACCAGTCGCAACACGTGATATACTCCGTGCGTTGAAGGCCAAATTGCCTTTCAACATTAAAGAAAAACTCTTACATATTCCGGATGACGATCCAGATTATTTTTTAACGGCTTTAGATTCGGTTGATATGTTACTAGAAGATCAGCGCTTCGCGCGGCAAAACAGCAGCCACGATGTTTACTCTAGTGGTATGCAAAACATGCAGGCTTGCCAACTCAATTCTGGCGCGCCCACAGTTGGATACGCGGTACAGCAAAAACAGCAAACTCACATGCTGACTCAATACGGATATCAAAATCAACACGCGTATTCCAATACAAACAACAATTATAACAGTAATAACACTTCATGCGGCAATCCATACAAAAGGCACCGCGGTAATAACAACAACAACAACGGTAACAACGGATACAAATATAGCAACAAAAACACAAACAGAAATAGAAATAATAATAACTACGAGCCAAGACAGCATCAAGGCTGGACTCGTAGCGATCACTACTTTCATTCAAACACTGCTATACCACAGCAGCCACCAGGACAAAATTGGAGCATACCTTACGACCGACAGGTAAGTTATAATGCGCAACAGCAACAACAACCGCAAAAGTTTGGAGATCACAACAGGCAATATCCGAATGTGAATATAATAGAAATGGTTCAAATGGCTCTGAGCACTATGGGACTCAACTGCTGTGGTCATAAGTCCCCTAGAACTTAGAACTACTTAAACCTAACTAACCTAAGGACATCACACACATCCATGCCCGAGGCAGTATTCGAACCTGCGACCGTAGTGGTCGTGCGGTTCCAGACTGTAGCGCCTTTAACCGCTCGGCCACTCTGGCCGGCGAATATAATAGAAATGACACCAGATACACAACCTCAATCTGTGTCAGTACCTAATACAAATGCTAATCCAACAAACTAGAAACAGTCACTTCTATGCCCCGAGTCGTGGCTGAAGAATTCTTGGGGGCCGACTTCAATGTTAATCAGTTATTTGACACCACCATTGAACAACAAAATATTGATTTACCTAATAATTCTAAACAAAAACTACCTGTTTTATTTATAAGATATAACCACAATGAGAATATATCAAATGAACTTTTTCAAGACAGTACACAATGTCGTTCAAACACAAATGAAATTGTTTTAGCCTCTACTACTGGTGTAGTAGGTGGGATTCCAACTACTGTTATCTTAGATACAGGTGCAGCTGTGAGCGTTTTGTCTTTTAATTTCTATAAAAAGATGTGTGAATTGGAGCCTGTGCCTGAGTTTCCTGTCCAAAACTGTAAAATAACTACTGCTCTAGGTAATAAGTCATGTAGGGTTACGAAGCAAGTTTTTGTAAACATTAAAATAGGTAATGGAACCGTACAATGGCCATTCCTGGTTGTACAAAACCTTGTGACAAATTGCATATTAGGATTAGATATTATGAGCGAGAAGGACTGCATTATAGACTTCTCCAAAGGTAAATGTATTTTAAATGATAAAGGCAGTGTAATTATTATTGATTTGGATAGGAGAACTCTAAAGTATGACAAACACTGTACAGGGTACAAGGTTCAGTTAGTACTTGACAATGACATTCAAGACATGCAAACACACTCATCTGACACAGAGCTAATGGACTTGAAAACATTGCTTGATCATAAGATAAATGAAGCTACAGCTCTCAGTGTACATGAACGTATAAAACTACAGAAAGTGTTATCCAAATATTTACAAGTTTTTACCAAACGATTAGGTGTTATCAACACGTATGTGTACAAGATTGAAGTTAAGCATCACAAGATCTTCTACCACAAGACATATAACGTACCGTTATCTCAACGACCTGCTGTGTGGCAAGAACTAAAACAAATCACAACATAGATAATAAGTAGTATAGAAATTTTCATTTCAGCTGTACCAGTGACGCAGTTGAAGACAGAAGAACTTTTCTTTCAACGCCGCGGCACCACCGAGAAGACTGAATATTAAAGTAAAATTTATGATTACGTAGCAGTGAATGATATATTAATTTTTCACGGAACATTTGTGACTGTAGGTACCACTGACTTGGTATGACACCTGACGAGCCGACAGACGTCATCTGTGAACTGACCTTTTACTTCGAGAAATAGATTAGACGCACATCTCTCAGCAAGAAAAGCATCTACCAGTAGCCAAGGCCACACAGACACTATACACACACGCACAAAACGCGAGGAATCCAACAGTTTTCCGTCTCTTATTATTTTGAATATTTATTGAGTAGTGAAAACGCCTGGTCTTGCCTACTGATGTAATGAATGTTGTGTCTAACCTATCTTAATTTCAGATGACATCACAAAAAACATCGATAAAATCCCAGCAAAACCGTTAAAGAGAACGTAAATATCTGCAATTCATGTAATCAAATGTGACATAATGTAATAATTTATAGCTATGTAATGATGATGTAAACATGTTTATGTGTAAATGTATTACGTTTATGCCCGCCGAAGTGGCCGTGCAGTCTGGAACCGCAAGACCGCTACGGTCGCAGGTTCGAATCCTGCCTCGGGCATGGATGTTTGTGATGTCCTTAGGTTAGTTAGGTTTAACTAGTTCTAAGTTCTAGGGGACTAATAACCTCAGCAGTTGAGTCCCATAGTGCTCAGAGCCATTTGAACCATTTATTACGTTTATGCTAAGAAAATATGCGACGTGTATATGTATGGTTACTTATGTTTTTTTTTTTTTTTTTTAAATGATGTATAATGTAACTGTTACTATGTGAAAATTTGAACGATAACGAGTGCCAAAATGTGAAAAACTTAAAAAAAAAATTGCGTAGTGAACCACTGTTCACGGACCTTAACGTACATTACTAAGTCTGCAACTACGCAGAAACCTATGTGAAAGAAACTGTTAATGACATTCATCATGCATCGTACCTTTGTAAACGCGATGAACGATTTCTTTGATAAGTAACTACGAACATTTAGGTGAGCTATATTTAGCAAAAAACTGAAAATGTGAAGTGCGTAATTGGTGCATCGTCTAGTGACATTACTACAGTATCTAACTTCAAGATGTTAACTGGATTAAATGGTCACAACGTGCCTGTCCAGAAAACAACACGACGAGTGGAAGAATTTTGGTTGGAACTTCAGGGAATGGAATGTTCTCGAAATGTGACGGACACACTTACCTGGACTGTCCAAGGATCGACGCCAGCTATGTGCCGTCCGAGGTTCTGCAACCAAGCTTCCACGGAATATCGAAAACGAACTGCATATGGACCAATTACTCGAAGGGTCACGTCTGATCTGTAATAAACAATGCTTTTTGTCACAACGAACTGCATCACAACGACTATAATGGAAATAGGAAATGGACATACTTATGTATCAATCACGTTGTTATACAGCGATGTTACTGTGATCAAAAAACTTTACCACGACACTAACCTGTGAAAAATTATTGTGCAGCAGATGAATATAAACTGTAATAACGACACGATTGTGTATAGGTCAACGCACCTGAAACAAAAAGACATTTTTCTTTGAAGCATTTCAATGCAATACTATGTAACTAAGAACATTCAACAATCTAAAGTTGTATTGTATTATAACAAATATTGTAATTTTAAAACTAAGTTACCTGTCATTGAATGTAGTCTTCATATGTAATCTTGGTGGAATATTTTCTTTGTGCAACGACTAAGAAATGTGCGCGCACACGAACAATATGAACTGCAATACTGTGCCGCGTGATCTAAATTTACGATATAACGGCAGTGCTGGAGTCACACAGACGCTTCTGCGCATGCGCGCACTCTATTTTGCCAACATAAGAACTTTTACGGCGCACGTGCGTCATTCAAATTTTGTATATAATATACAGTATAATGTAAGTCATGTAAATAGTTGTAGATAACTTAGATTTTCTTGTGCCTTTAGGTTAATTGCTTGCCTGCAGGTGTGTCCTTTCGCCTCGCAATTCAGGGGGCAATATAAAGGCACATTTGCATGCCGTGCGTGAGTTTCCTCGGAAACGCGAAATCTTAATTAAATAATTAATCTGTGAGAAATAAATAAAGCCTATGGCACAGAACTGCAGCGCTGTGTCGCTGATAAAACAAAACACAATTACGACACTCTTACGTTTCATTAAGAAAGAGAGGTCGAGACAACAGCTGAGGCTGGAAGCTCGTATATTTTATTGACTGGCACACCGCCATATTTGATGTTGTATAAGAACACTGCGAGTTGCAATCTTACTAGGCACTCGACTCTGTAAAGATTCTATATTTATGAAAGTAAGTTGAATTATTTAACTGTAGGCTTATTCGTTGAATATATCTGATTTAACTAACTGTGTAAACTTTTTTATGTTTAGTAGAAAGTCACCTCTGTACGAAGTATTGACATGGCTGGCAAATTATTCTAATATTGAGATTTAGATTTGAGTCCGCACCTACCGCAGCAGTCTTTGGAAACGATTTAAATACGAAGTCCGATTATTTGAGTCTTATTTCACGGTCAACTACAAATAACATTACATTTACGAAAAAGCCATTGTCAAGCGTCTGATACCGAATAATTAAACGTCCACGTTCCAGATAAGCAAATATTAATTACAACCAATCACTATCATACATAATTAATAATTAATATTTTATTTTATTTTATTTATTTTATAGTGTGACACACGAATTGCCTCGCGATTGCATACTACAGGCTTCCTTGCTACTACTCTCGAAGAAACCAATTTCGCCCTCAGGAGTTGTCTCGCCATTGTGCGGGTGCTGGGCTCCTGCAGAAGGCTAGAGGACAATGTCACAGACTTTCTGCTAGTGGACAACGGTTATACTTGCGCTGCTGCGATCATCGCTTTTAACCTCCCTTGGTGTCCAGTAACTTCTAATTAATGCACCATTGCTTTTTTTGTAACCCTCGCACACTCACATTGAGGATGGGACACAGAAACTGCTTAACGATTGCATAATACAGGCTCTTTGCCGGCCTCAGGAGTTGTCTCGCCATTAGGTGAGTTGCTATGCTGTTGCATAAGCCTCGAGGACATTGTCGGAGTCATTCTGTTGATGTACATCTATGATACTAGCGTTGCTACAGTCACCGCAGGTAACCTCTCCTGGAAGGCCAGTAGCTTGTAACTGATGCACCATTTATTTATTTTCATTTATTTCATTAACAGTGCAGAGTAATCTACTTCCTTGAAATGTAAGCGGGATCTGATGCTTCTAAATCCAACAGGAAACACTTCTCATTATTACAATGTTATTGGTATACCGTAGTTAATGCTTTTTTAAATAATGTGAAGAACATTATATTTAAAAATTTCTTTAAGGTTACAGCTAATTGAGTGCTTAACAATTGTTAAAATGCTTCTATGTAATTTGTTTTTGTGTAGTTGATGAGAATTAATTTATACAATGCAAATGTCAAAGAAAAATAAAAAGAAAAATGTAATACAATGAGTTTGGTGAAAATAATTTGCAGTATGTAGAGGGAAGCGTTATATGGTGTCTGGACGTGTAATATAGTCTATGCAGCATGTTGGTTGGTAATGGCGTGTTTCTACCTATTTCAGGTGAGAAGGTCTCGGTAGAACCTCTGCTATTCTCATTTGAAATGGTTTGTGCTTATATATGTTTACTGTGTTTGTGTGTATCGGTATATTACTGGGAGTTTTGCAAGGCAGGACACTACTTGATACACAGCACCTCTTTGTTTTTCCTAGTTTTGATATTTGCGGTATATTCTATGTGATACCTTAGATACATACACCTGGTATTATACACATAAATAGTGACTGAGCATTTGAAACATGGAATACACGAATTTTATCTTTACGTGAGGAATACACTAATGTTTGTAAATTTTTTTAGTGGAAATAGATTGTAGTTCATTGCTACTTGAATGCATTATTCTTTAAATAACTTAATACATTACATCTTTAGTTTTATACATATTTTATACAGAAAATACATTTGATCTATGAAATTAATTCATTGTAGCTTTAAATAGAGAAGAGTGTATACTTCCATTTACACATAATAAGACGAACAATACATCACTGCTGGTGTGCAGTATATTTTAAAGACTGTGCAACATGTCGTTGGGAGCAGGAGCCTCAGAATGAAAGTTGTTCGTGCCTTCTCCTCCCAAGCAACATAATGTTATTACTCGAGTCTTAGTACGTGGTGTCGATGTTTCTTTGTTATATGATTGTTACTACCTGTTGTGTTGTTTGTGACTGTGTTGTGGCATGCGGTTTCAAGCATTGTTGGTTTGGGTCCCTTACGTGTTGATCCCTTCTGAGTCATGTTCTTAGTGTGTTGGTTTCTTCCTGTGGTCATGCTTGTGTCCTCCCATGTGGTTTGTTTTGTTGTTTCTGTTTGTCTACGCTTCCGCCCATGTGGGTTTTGGCGCTTGTATTCTTCATGCAGTGTGTTCGATACAATATCGACTACGCTATTTATTGTGTTCCTATCATCGGGATTGTGTATAGTTCAGGCGATGTCGCTTTCGTTCTGTACAGGTCTCACTTGTGCTAGCGTGTTGCACAGCAGTCTGACATGTTCTGATGTCCCAGTTTCTCTGCAAACTCATACTTCATCGTTAGTTAGTCCCATGCGGTTTAAATGTACCGGATACGGCCCGTGGCCTGTCAGACCATCCCCCGGCTTGGGTCGACATGTTACAGTTGTAGTCTTTCGCGTACTTCAGGGAAGAAAGAGTGTACTCTGCGACCTCTGTCAGATGCGTCCCACTCTCTCTGACATGTTTGAAACCGCCATTGTTTCATTTGTGTTTTGTTCATAATGTTCCTTCCTGTAATTTCAGTGATTATCGAACCTGTCGCTCTTAAGCCAATAACGTGCAGCTCTATACCGTACTGTTATGTCTATAGGGCAGGTCCCCATCACAACGCAAAGTGCCCCTGGTGCCTCTAGTGACGTCGTGTTGACCGCTCCGCTCATCCTCAGGGGTACACTGCGTTGACCTCGTCTTGCAATTCTCTTGTTAGTCTGTATGTTCAGTCTGTGAGCCCACGCACTTGCGGAGAAGCATGTGATGTATTCAAATATCGCAATGTGGTAGGTCCTCATCGTCTTAATAGGTAATTTGTACTAAGTTGTGTTTAGTCTTGCTAGTTTGTGAATAATCTTGGAGGCTTTGTCAACTGTCAATTTGATATGATACTTAAAATGTTTTTCGTCAAGATGCAGTCCTAGATAACTTGTTGCTTGCTTCCTCTGTATGCTTGTATTGTCCAATTTTAGAACTGGATTCCTCTGTAGTGTCCCTCTGAGCAGTAAATATACAGTTGTGTTGAGAGCGATTTTTAATTTATTTTCTTTGTGCCAATTGTTAACTTTCTGAAGCAGTTGCGTGCCTTTTGTCTCTAGTGCTGCTCTCCAGTTGGCTGACACAACTACGAGCAGGTCGTCTGCGTACGCCACCACACCTCTTACCTTGCCGTCACACACCAGCAGGTTCAGCAACTCCGCGATTGCGATATTCCAGAATATTGGTCTGCAGATCGAACCCTGTGGACATCCCTTTGTTATTCTCTCGACAACCTTGCGTGTAGCAGTTCTCCAGTCCGCCACTCTGTCTCTGCAGTAGTCGAGGAGACTACTGTAGAGGGAAGCCGATAGCCTCATTTCCCTTAACCTGGCGAAGAGGGATGGCCACCACAGATTGCAAAAGCCCCAGCTATGTCGATTAATAGGGCGGCCACGTTTTTGTAGCTGTCATTGATCGGGGGATGGAGACTTCTATTGATCGACCTTCCCTGAAGCCGAATTGATGGGGTGTTAGCCCAGAGGAGGCGTCTGTGCCGTTGTAAGCGGTCACACAGGAGCCCCTCCTGATTAAGAGGCATATCGGTGGGTACGTTTTGGGGTCTGTTGGCTCTTTGTCTTGTGATTTCATGATTATTACTACAATAGCAGTTTCTCGGTTTTTAGGCCTGCTGAGTGCCGTCGCGACTTCTTGTGAGAATGGCATGGTTACACTGTCACTGATGTATGATTGTCTCATGCTCAACGTTGTTTCGCTCGTCTTGTGTGGGGTCGTCATGTGGGAGATACATAATCAGAAGATATTCTGCAGTGCTTCTCTATCCTCTAGTCATTGTACCGTCAGCTTTATTTAATTGTTGACTGAATTGTCGGTGTCTTAACTCGTTCCGTATCTATTTTGAAAGGTCGTCCCTAGATGTCGTTCTGTAGCTGGGTTTTGACAAAATTGCTCCAGTAGTCTGGCTTTGTTGTCTTTAGTTGTTTTTGGTATTTCCATTTAGCGTCACGGTACAGTTCAAGTCTTACCTGTCTTTCAGTACCTGTCCCGTGAATTGTTCCTTAATCTAGCAAGTTCTGTCCACCACGGTTGTTTCTGTCTCCACCCAGTTTTTGCCCATGATATAGCTGCTTCCTGTGCTCTTTGTAGGACCTCTGTCAGAACATCCGTTTTGTAATCTATACTGCCCTGAACAGTGTGTAGTGACGACGCTCAACAACAACTCGAACTTTTTGCCAGTCGGCACTTCCTATGAGTTAATGCTGCTGTTCATGGTCCATGTTATGTGTACTGACATATCTGCCTGTGGTTATGACGATTGCGTTGTGGTCGCTGTGTGTGGCTCTATCCAAAGAGATTTTGCGTTCCCTGGAGAAGGTCTATGTTACTTACACCACCGCACCACCGGCGTCTCCGTGGTAGGTAGGTGTCTGACCAACCCTATTCGGTATGAAGAGGTTGCATTCATTTATCACGTCACCACTAGTTGTCCCCTGCCGCCAGTTCTATCTTAGTTCCACAAGGGGGATTTTGAGTTGATATCAGATAGAATGAGCAATCTATTTCTTTATGAGTGTCGTGCAGTGTCTTTTATTTTGTCTAAGAAATGTTCTATATCATACGAGTACTGAGCGTAAATAGACGACATGAGCCATACATACTGCCCGTCTGTTATTTCTGCTGTGGCGATGTGTTCAGAGCAAAACTGGGTGATCTGTGTTACTACAAGGTTTCTATTAACTACTATTGTCGTGGCTTTCCTGCTATTGTGATGTAATGTAAGGGGAGTCCTGAAACATTCCCGCCTCGCACAAAGGGTTCTTGAACGCAGGCGATGTCTGCTTTTGTTTCCTCTAAGAGCCTACCTAGTTCCGTGTTTACTAGGGTACCGCCCTTGCAGTTTAGTTGTATTACCTTCGTAAGGGATATCTAGTGAAGGATAAACACTTGGGTGTGGTTTCTTTAAAATCCAGAAACACATGCCCATGTGCTCTCACAAAGTCCTTGTATACTTTCCCTAGGTTTAGGCCCTCTCCCCTTCGCTCACATGGATCTCCTAAAAACTTACATACTTCTTTGAGGTTCGTTAGCAGGTTTTCAACTCTTAGGGCCTATCAGTGTGTTCCGTAGTTGGAAAGCAGATTTTATCCCCGTTTTCATGCTTATTTCGTATTATTTAGCGAAGAGCTGTTTGAAATACGTCCTTGTTTTCCAGTCTGCTGAGCCGTGGGTCAGCTTCCAAGTTTTCGTAGTTTCCGTGATTATCGCTATCCAGCTTGGGGTCCTTGGCTGTGTCTGGTTGGTGTTCTTGGCTGTTTATTTGTTGCTCCGACTTCGAGTAATTTTGCAGTCCAACATGTTTTCCCTCCTTTATGGTTTCTGGTAGTGTGAAGTTCGATGTCTTTTCGCTGAGCATTTCCCCTGATAGTGACTTGTTGTTTTTGAACTCTTCCGGGGACTTGTTCGTGAAAGGTGACTGTTGTATCTCCGTTTCTGGAGTGGTTGTGTCTTTCTGTTCAGCTGCTTTACTGTTTCGTTTTTCGTAGTGACTGTGTGTGCTACCCCAGTAGACAAAACGAATTGGTGTAATATAGGGTCTACATTTGGTTGTTTCAAATTCTACTTGTTATTTTGGTAGTGTGCAGTTGTCGTTGTCAGGTTTGCCTGTGGTTTTGGGTTTCTAGTGAACTCCATGACATCTTCATTCTCCGGATGTTCAAGGACGTCGTTGTATTGCTCGGAACTATCTCGTAGTATTTCGTCTTCCATTTCGTCAACTCGCAGAAGGAGACCAGCGTGGAAGATGGCCCAATCAAACACGTGATATTTCAGGTGCCCGGCCACTTCATATTCAATTGCTCCCTGTAGCACATTTCGTCTACATTGTCGCCAATGCTGAAGTACCTGAACTGCATTATCTCCCAGAACTAAGGCTCTACATTAGTATTAATATCTGCATTTGGGGAATGTTGTAACCTCATGTGTTGCCAGTCTCTCATCTTAGTCGACGGCAATTTGTTCCTTTGAGTGATTGTGTTATTAGTTACGTCTGTCCCTTCGGTTGTTGGGGGGGGGGGGGGTTCCTGACAGTTATGGTAGCACTCGTTATTAATGGACGTCGCCAAGAACATCGTACTTGGTGCGCTCTATTTGTCTTTCGTAGAGCTGTTTATATGTAGGAAAATCTGGCCTCTCTGCCTTATCTCAAGTTCTATTTTGGGTTTGCCTGGTATACAGCCTACATGATTATCCTGCCTGCATTCTAACTTTTTGTGTCCTGGTTTTGCACATCTTCCGCGTACTGGTTCCTTGTCGCAACGCTTGAATGGGTGACCGAAGCCCCAACAGTTAAAACATTTTTGTACAGCAACAAAGTCATTCATATACAAAGATTCAAATTGAATAAAAACCCTCTCTTTTTGAAACAGCAGTAACCTTACTCTTGGCGATAATTCTAAAATATTGTTTACTGTCCTGTTGCGCTTCTGTTTTAAATTTTATTTTAACCTCGCTATCGAACTCGTCTTTAGTAACGTGTTCACTCAGGTTTATTTCGTAGAACTCTTCTAAGAATTCCTGATCAGTTAAGGGGCTCCGGAAAGGCTCAAAATCATGAAAAGTTCAATTTTTACTTTTTTGCGTCTTCTGAATCTGCAGACTATTACCTTTTAATAGATATATAATTTATTCAATTCCGAAGACTACAACTATTTTTAAAATTTTTTTGAAATGTGTTCTACATGGGCGTGACCCACTGTGGCGCTGTTAAACTGCTGTCAAATGGTGTTATTATTAGCGTCCGTGTTCATCAGGTACATTTTAGTGATGTGAGATAAAGTATGTGTTGTAGCTAACCTGTGATGGTTCAATAAATATCGCTGGTGTGATTGTCGATTGTTTCATGTTTATTTACTCTGTCGTTATCTCGAAAATATTCGTAATTAATTCTGTTTCTTGAGTCTCTGTTTTGTTGAAGTATAATAATGAGTAAAAGTAAAGTTATTAGAAATCCTCTGAAGGCTTTTAAGAAAAGGAGAAATGTTGGAAAGCCAAAGGTATGTGTTATTACTGTAAACAATAAAGACGATGAAAATCCCCAACATAGCTTGTGTCCCAAAGAAGAAGACAGTTGGTGTAAATATAACAAAGGATTGCTAACTGGTGAAGTGTACACTCATAAGCATAGTCTGCCTCATGCAATAATGGAGGTGATAAAACCTATTTTCAGAAACTTAGCAGCACCTGAACTGTCGAAAAAGTGTATTCACGGAAAAACTCAAAACCCCAATGAAAGTGTAAATAGTGTTATATGGTCGAGAATCCCAAGACTGTATTTGTTGGAATAGAAACACTTCACTTTGGTGTGTATGATGCTGTTGCGACTTTCAATGATGGCAACATTGTAAGGTGCAAGGTATTTAGAAATATGGGAATGAAGATAGGTTCTAACATGGTACGAGCGATGCTTGCTTTAGACAAGGAACGCCTTCGGGCTGCAGACAGGGCTGTAAAGAGTCTAGAAATACAAGCAAGAGTAAACAGGAGGAGGAACAAGAGGAAGCTGGAGGAGGAGTTTGCAGAGGATGAAGATAATCCATCCTATGGACCTGGAATGCACTAAAAAGTTAATCCAATCTTTGTCGCTCGATTCCCAAAACTTTTATTTTCTCATACTAATTACATGTTTTCTAAGGATCTTCCAAACATATTTGTTTCAAACTTTCAGTAAATGTTATACAGTACCTTCTGCATAATTTAACACAGCATTTTTCCAAAAAACTGTATATTTTTGAATATATAAATAAAAAATTGCAAAAAAATGTTGTGAATTTTCATTACAATTGAAAATAAATCATCTTTAATAACTGAACTAAAATTTTGTAAAATCCCTGTGTTAAGTTGTAGCCCATATTCCAATAAATAATCTGTAAAAAGTTCAACTTCCTACCTCAAATACTTTGTGAGGAAAGATGTAATTTATAAGCGTTATTTTAACATTGCAAGTATAGGGCGTTCCGGAGCCCCTTAAATATGTTGAGACATGGTGCACTGCCAGCAGTGGTCTGAACTTGTTGGGTTCTTCACACCTAATATCTTTAAGCTGTGCTGTTTTTTCTATTATCTTTTTATTGTCTGCTCCTGATTCTCTTTCAATAATTACAGTGTTTGCTGTTGGCCTGATTGATATTATTTTTAAGATGTGTTGTTGCTTGGGATTAATGGTTTTAGTGATTGTCTCTTTAACAGACCTCACATCTTGGTTGTTTTCTGATTTAAAGAAAAGTGTTCTGGACTGTTTAGCTTTTGTTTGTCGAATGCGTTCTAGTACTTTGCTTTTAGGTTCCGCAATCGGACCAGTAGCCGAAACCGCTGCAAATGAAAGTGAGACGGGTTTCTTTTAGGATTTTAGACTCTGATTTTCGGATTTGAGGTCTGCTATTTCTTGTTCCAGGCGCTGAATGCATTCCTGGGCATCTGATGCGTCTGCAACCGCTAGTTATTTTCTGAGCCAGGCGTTTTCAGGTCTGAGCTCTTCATTTTGTCCGTAAAGTCTTGCTTGACCGTGTGCGAGAGCCCACATTTTGTCTCTAACCTGCGATGTAATTGTGGTTGACGACCTTTTTTGTTTCAGTTAATTCTGGAACTCCACTAAGATCTCACCTACAGCGTTTATCATTTTAGTTTCCATTTTCTTTCTTTTGGGAATTTTAACTCTTCGCTGGATACCACTCGTCTTATTGCTCCCGTGCTCCTGCCCGTCCGAGATACGTCACTGTTCCAACGTCCTCCGACTGATGTGTAGCATATTGATTCCGAGAATACGTTCGGCATTTTCGGAAGTAGCAGCGACTGCCGCAAACGTGGACCAGGTTGTATGCTCTAGAGTCCGCGTATAGTCGAGGAAGTGGAGCTTAACTTAGTCAAAACCCGGGGAACACGTCCCATATGTTTCACAAAGTGAGGCAAAGAGAGTGCGCACCGGACGAAATTTGCTGTACGGCAGCCGATTCCCAAATTCTGGATCCGTTGCGCATGTAGTTCGTCTCTAAACCGAGTGCAACCGGTTCGGTAAAGCGCACAACGCTCTGTGATTTGTTCCGCAGTTTGAGGCTCCGTTACTCGGTAGCACCAGTAAATGAGAGCCACAGGCCAGTTGACAGTACCTGCAGCCAGCTTTCCGTAGACGGCGTCCGATGAGTCGGCCGCTGCTGTCTGGGACGCCTTACGCAACGAACAGCTGTGGCTCGCATGGTGAGCCCGTAGCAGTCCGCGCCGCCAGCATCGTCCGCGTCCGACCCCACTGCCGCCTGCAGGAAGCGCAGCGCGTCGCAGTCGACACGGAACAAAACGGTCTCCTTTCCGCCAGCGAAACTTCCCATACGGCACCCAAGAATACATTCACTATCACGGAAAAAAAGACCTCTAAGGGACAAACTCCAGCCACAAATCTAGTCTTCAATGCTTAACGTGACAGATCACGCCTTTGGCTATCCACACATAAACATGTACTGCACTCAAACCACTTCTTCCCACCACAAACGCGAAAACAAGCGGAGCTCTCGCCGATCACGTCCGCACGCCACGCCACTGACACTCACATCAATGCACCGCTACCCGTGTAGTATATTCCCTCGCGCCTTCACACTGACGACGTGACACAGAAATTGCTTTTCGACTGCGTACTACAGGCTACCAGCTGGGACTAGTGCTGCCCTCAGTAGCTATCCCGCCATTAGCCGGGTGCTAGGCTATTGCATAAGCATCGAGGACATTCTCAGAGTCATTCCGCTATTGTAAATCTTTGATACTGGCGCGGCTACGGTCAACGCATGGAAACTCTCCTCCAAGTCCAGGCGCTTGTAACCGATGCACCACTGCCCATGTACTGTAACATTCGCACCCTCACATTGACGATGTGACACAAAAACCACTTCGCGATATCATACTACAGGCTACCAGCCGACTTCTCTCAAAAGGACTAAAGCCACACTGTGGCGTTGATTCGCCATTATGCAGGTGCTTTGCTACTGCATAAGCGTCGAGGTCATTGTCGGTGTCTTTCTGACACTGTACATCAGTGACACTTGCGCGGTTACGGTCACCACATGGAACATCTCCTGGGAGCCCACCGCTGCCCGTTTACTGCAACCCTTGCAACCTCACACTGACGATGCGACACAGAAAATGCTTCTCGATTAGATACCACAGCCTCCAAGCCAACGTCTCTCTAACAGACTATCGCCGACCTCAGGAGTTGGGCTAGAGTTGGCCTATTGCATAAGCCTCGAGGACACTGTTGGAGTCATTCTGCTGGTGTACCTCTATGATACTTGCAAGGCTGCGGTACCAGCATGTAACCTCCTCTCACGATACAGAAACTTGTAACTGATTCACCGTTGCCAGTTTATTGTAACCCTCGTACACTCACATGCACTTTGGGACGCAGGAATTTCTTCGCCATGCCGGCCGCGGTGGCCGTGCGGTTCTAGGCGCTTCAGACTGGAACCGCGTGGCCGCTACGGTCGCAGGTTCGAATCCTGCCTCGGGCATGGATGTGTGTGATGTCCTTAGGATAGTTAGGTTTAAGTAGTTCTAAGTTCTAGGGGACTGATGACCTCAGATGTTAAGTCCCATAGTGCTCAGAGCCATTTGAACCATTTTTTTCTTCGCCATTGCATACTACAGGTTCTCTGCCAATGTCTCTACAAGGCAGTAATGCCGCTCTCAGGAACTGCCTCGCCATTCGGCGAGCCATTGTTAGTGCACATCAGTGTTACCGCATTAAACCTCTCCTGGATGTCTAGTAACTTCCAACCGATGCACCGCTGCCCATTTGCTTTAAACCTCGCATCCTCCCATAACGATGCGATATAGAGGTTGTTTCGCGATTGCATACTACAGGCTCTAAAAGACTAATGCCACCCTCCGGAGCACTCTCGTCATTATGCGTGTTCTGGCATACTGCGTAGTGCACATCTATGATACTGGCGCCGCTACGGAGACCGCATGTAACCTCTCCTGGATATACAGTAACTCGAAACGGATGCGCAGTTGCCAGTTTATTTTAACCGTTACGGCCTCACATTCGCGTAGAGACACAGGAATTGCTTCGCCATTGCATACTACAGGTTCTCTTCCGACGTATCTGCAAGGCCCTAATTCCGCCCACAGGAACTGTCTCGATATTAGGTGGCAACTGGGCTATTGCATAAGCCTCGAGGACATTGTCGGAGTGTTTCTGCCATTCTACAACTATCATACTCGCGCGGCTACATTCGGCGAATGGAACCTCTCCTAGCAGTCCAGTAGCTTGTGACCGATCCACCGCTGCTCATTTACTATAACCCTCCCATACTCCCACTAAAGATTCCAAACAGAAAATGCTTTGTGGCTGTGCTACACGCTCCCTGCATTCGTCTGCTCTAGACTAAAGCCACCCTCAGGAGCAGTCTCGCTATTATCTGAGGTTGTGCTAGTGCATAGGCCTCGTGGACGTTGGCGGAGTCATTCTGTTTGTGACATCTATGACACTGGCGCGGATGCGCTCACCGCATGGAAACTCTCCTGTGAGCATAGGAGACAGTAACCGATGCATCGCTGCCTGTTTACCGTAACCCTCGCAACCTCACGCTGGTGGTGCGACACAGAAACTGCTTTCTGATTCCATACTACAGACTCCATACCGACTTCTTTCCAAGAGACTAATTCCACCCTCAGGAGTTGTCTCGCCGTAAGGCGAGTGCTGCGTTACTGCATAACCTTCGAGGACAATGTTGGAGTCAGACTGCTAGTGTACATCTGTGGCAGCAGTCAGCGAATGAAACCTCTCCTGTTAGTGCAGTAGCTTGTGACCGATACATCGCTGCCCATTAACTGTAACCCTCGCACTCTCAGATTGACGATGTGACACAGAAATTCCTTGGAGACTGCACACCACAGGCTCCCTGCCGACTTGTGTCCGAGAGACTGATGACGCCCCCAGGAGTTGTTTCGCCATTAGGCGAGTGCAGGGCTATTGCATTAGCGTCCAGAATGTTGTTGGGGTCATTCTGCGAGTGTACATTTATAATATTGGCGCGCCTATGGTCAGCGAATGGAACCTCTGTCGGGAATCCAGCAACTTGTAACCGATGCGCCGCTGCCTGTTTACTATAACCCTCGCAGCCTCACATTGACGATGCGACACAGAAATTGCTTCGCGATTGCATTCTACAGGCTCCCTGCCGCGATTTACCGGTGGTTGTTCCGTGGGCGCGGATCAGGCGGCCCTATTCATTTCCAGTATATTTTCAGTGGTCGAGATAATCCGAATTTGATGCCCACGACATCAGCGTCAGTTCACTGCCATGCTCCTCTACGACTGCAGCACGATTCTGGTCTTGTGACACACGACAGTTATTCTGCTGGAAGATGCCATTGCTGCTGAGGAAGGCATCAAACACGAGGGGTGACAGGTTGCCCCTAATAATGTTCTCGTAATCCACAGGTGTCGTGCCGCCTTGTATTACTGCCGCAGATCCACCTAACCACAGATAAATGTCCCCCAAAATGTGATGCAGCCAGCATCGTTCTGCGTCCGTGGCACACTGCATGTGTCGAGCAGCCGTTTGCCTGGGCGGCGGCGTATTTGGACAAGACCGTCGACCTGGTTTAACAATAAATGGGATTTATCCGACCAGGTCAAACGATTCCATTAGTCCGCAGTCCATTCACTATGACACTGTGCTTACTGTAATCATAACTGACGGTGTTGTTGGGGCAACATGGCAACACGTTCCTCTGCTGCGGAACAGCATGTTAAACACTGTGCGCTGAGCGGTGAGCTCCAAAACACTTCTGCCCGTGCCAGCACTGTACTCTGTCGTCACACCTGCCACACATGCCACAGATGGCCTTCGACACCTGTGTTCTTACCTCATCCAACTTCTTGTTGCCTACTTATGGTTTCAGCATTGTTCAACCGCTTTCCTCAGACGCATGTGGAAACATGGAAACGAAAGGAGTTCTAAGCATTTTTAAAATATCAGATGTCAGTCGTGGTGTGAGGTATGTAGGCCACCTTGGGGATGAAGCCTGTAAATGACAGACCATATGGGGACAGTCTGATAGAAAAGCCCGAATGTGTTGGGCATGTACAAAAAAGAAAGACCTCAGCGGAAAAAAACTGTCAGACGGTAAACACATAGGTGGTCAGGTCATCTTACAAAAAGTTAAATTGATTCTTTGACTCAGTATTAAGGACTAGCAATAAGGAGAAATGTAGGAGATTTTGAGAACGTGAGACGAGATGTTTGGGCAACATGGTTTCACAGGGTGTCAACATATGAAACCCTACAGCATGGTTTGTGCCCAAAAGGGGAAAATTCGTGGTGCAAGTATTGGTTGAGCAATGATACAGGCATACAATATGCCCACAAGCATTCCTTACAACTTGCTTTAATGAAGGCACTTATGCCTATATACAGGGGTCTGGCAAAAAAAAAAAAAACTACTTAGTAAATGTATGCATGGTCTCTCTCAGAATGAAAATGAAAGTTTCAACAGCTGTATATAGGAGAGAATACCCAAAATTGTGTTTGTTGGGCTGACGGTGCTGATGATTGGTGTAATGGATGCAATAATAACAACAAACAATGGTGGTGCAATTTCAAGGATCAATGTTATGAAGAAACTGAACATCCAGACGGGAAGGAATATGGCTTGAGCTCTAACTGCCACTGATAAGCGGCGGGTATATGAAGCAGAGGCAGCTGCAGAATTTGTTGCCAAGGAGTCAAGGATAAAGAAAAGAATGAAGAGAAAGAGTATGGAGGATAAGGAAACAGGAGGACAACTGGAGTATGCAGCTGGAATGTTCTAAACGAGCATAGTGGTAAGTTAATAATTCTGTAATTTTTTTTTTTTTTTTTTTTTTTTGCGACTAACCGAAAACTCTTATTTTCATCATTCAGGAACACTTTTCTCCTAAATGTCTGAAGTTAAACTCACAAAAATTGGTGCAGGTATTTAGAATGACCTCCTCTACGTCCCTTGTCTACTATTTTCTGAAAATTTGTAATATGAAGATGATGTCGGTGATATTTGAGCTACATTTTTAAATATTTTACTTGTAGTAAAATAAATTATTTGTCTTTTTCACTGATCAGGATGAGGGAAGGAAACTGGAGGCATAAAACACTTGTGTAAACGTTGTCTGACCCTTTTTCCAAGCTGTGCAGTCAATGGTTCCAAAGAAATTGGTACGGCACTGAAATAGTGTTCCGTTTTTTCTACTGATATAATATTGTTGTGAGTAGCAAAATACGAGGGCCGTTCAGAAAGTAACCTCCGGTTGATTTAAAAAAATACACCAAGTTAAATAAAAATATTTTAATATATACATCTTACAACTACATCTTTGCACTACTTTTCTACATAGTCTCCATAGCGATTGAGGCACTTATCGTATCTCTTCACAAGCTTTGAAATTCCTTCTGCATAAAAATCACCCGCTTGTGCCTGGAGCCAGCCTGTGACCGCATCTTTGAGCTCTTCGTCGTCATCAAACCGCAATGACCCGAGCCATTTCTTCAAATGCATGAAGAGGTGATAATCACTTGGCGCCAGGTCTGGGCTGTAAGGTGGATGGTTGATAACGTCCCACTTGAAGGACTCAAGAAGGGCCGTTGTTCTGCGAGCAGAGTGAGGACGGGCGTTATCGTGCAAAAAAACGATACCGGAAGTCAGCATACCACGGCGTTTGTTCTGTATAGCCCGTCGTAACTTTTTTATTGTTTCACAGTACACGTCTTGATTAATGGTCGTACCACGTTCCATGAATTCAACCAACAACACCCCTTTGGCATCCCAAAACACCGTTGCCATCAGTTTTCTGGCAGAAAAATCTTGCGAGGCTTTTCTTAGTTTGGTAGGCGAATTTGAATGTGCCCACATCTTTGATTGTTCTTTTGTCTCAGGGTTCACGTACTTAATCCAGGTTTCGTCACCGGTCACGATTCTGTTTAACAATGGTTCTCCTTCGTCCTCATAACCTGACAGAAAGTCTAATGCAGAGGCCATTCTTTCAGTTTTGTGGTGGTCGGTAAGAATTTTGGGCACCCATCGTGCACAGAACTTACGGTAACCCAAAATCTTGCTGTCACTATCTCGTACAAGAGAGTCTTAGAAATCTGTGGTAAACCAGTAGGCAACTCCGACATTGAGAAACGTCGATTTTCACGAACTTTTGCATCAACTGTCTGAACGAGTTCGTCAGTCACCAATGATGGTCTACCACTCCTCTCTTCATCATGAACGTTTTCTCGTCCACTTTTAAATAAACGTACCCATTCACGGACAACTCCTTCACTCATAATTCTTGGTCCGTACACGGCACAAAGCTCACGATGAATAGCTGCTGCAGAATATCCTTTGGCTGTAAAAAACCTTATGACAGCACGCACTTCACATTTGGCGGGGTTTTCTATTGCAGCACACATTTCAAACTGCCACAAAAACTAAACTAGCGCAGGTACGACGTTCACTCGACCACGGCTTGATGCCGACTGACCTGTTGAGTGCGTGAACGCACAGATGGCGTCGCTACTCCCCCCACAACCCGCACTGTGACCAATCGGAGGTTACTTTCTGAACCGCCCTCGTATAATAAATATCTCAAGATTTAATCGTACCCTCTCTAAGACTCTGATTTTTATAATTAAATTCTCTCTAGAAATCGTGTACATTTGTGCTAAAAATGGACAAGTCTTTTATCGGTCCGCGAAAATGAAAATATATCTACGATTTTTTTTTATTTATCCACACTCTTGAAGGCCATTTTAGTTTGAAAGTCTTGAAGGAAAATATCAAAATCTCCAGATTTTTGTAAACGGACACATCGTGTGCTCGTTTCATGAGCTGTTGTAAATCCTTTAGGACCACGTGAGTATGGATATGTGGAACAAAGAAACTCCTAATCTAATTTAACAACCTTTGTGAGTGATTTGACATCCCCACGATTCTCCTGACTAGTCTGAGCCTGGAAACGTGCACTATTTGAAGCTATGATTACTTAGCCCTACCACGTTACACCACTTGGCTCTGGTAACAGTAACACGTACTTGTTGGCAATGATTCCAATAGTTGTACGTGTATCGATACCATAGTGTAATGATATTGGTTTTATTGTCTGATTGTACGCATTTGTTGGGACAGAGGGTCACCTGACCTACGTTGTGTCAATTGTGTTGATTGTATTCAAGCGTTCCTGGATTTTGCAGTAGTTTTCTATCGGCTTAGAAACCCTGCATACTACTGCATCGTCTAGAAGTAGTCGTATGAGCCTACAAATTTCGTATTTCTACGCGATGTATAATGTTTCGTCTGTGTGTGTGTATGTGGTTCTGTCTGTGTGTGTGTGTGCGTGCGTGTGTGTGTGTGTGTGTGTGTGTGTGTGTGTAAAGGTCTTGAACAGTAGTTGTTCTGCATCTGACGCTACTGCAGCGTCTAGTAATGTATCGCCATTGAGAGAGGGGAAAGTGACAAAATGTTTCGATGTTATGCAAGCAAGTATTTTGATTACCAAGTGACCGTGCAGAAGTAAATATAAGGTTTCGGGAAAATAAGAAACTAGCATCGCACTGTTTCCGCTATCTATAGCTCTATAGCTTTCTGGATCTTCTGAGCGAACAGCTGGAGAGATTCCAACGTAAGGTGATCGGTGCTAACAAACTAAAAAAAAAGGAACTGAAAAATTATGCGATCTGAAAATATGTTAAGTAATTCTACAGAGAACTCATGTCACAGGGAAAGAATTTTGGTTGTGGACATCATTCCCACAACCAGACTGTAAGACCGGAACTGTACGAGTACGTGACATTTTCCAATGATGCCTTCCACGCTACGTTATTCTACTGACCCGCGATAAGTTATTGCCCGTAGCGGTAGGGAAAGGGATGTCAGTTCCTCCGATATACACGGTGACTGCGCGATGATTATGCAAACTTTCAGGGACGATGGGGAAGGGTGAATCTATTAATTGGAGGTAAGTCATCGTGGTCGTGAAAACATCGGGCTGACAGTTAAAAACGCAAATCGTAAGAATATCTCTGTGGGCCTCTTCTACTGCTAGCTCTTTCCTTTCCGTACTTCTGGAGTTGGTCGTGTACTTTCTAGTAGAGAAGATGTGTTAGGCATTAACAAAGATAAACAACAGCTCATAGCAGCTGGGATATGGATCTTAGAGCTAGTATTTACTCGACTTTTTTCTTCTTTTGGCCCATACTGCCCCGTCCCATAATATGGAAAACAAAGACCTTGTAGTAGAAGAGTCCCACTGTCAGAGGTGTATTAACGATTTTCGCTTGTAACTATTGAATGCGTCGTTTCCGGATCAGGGTTTCTTATCACAGATTGACACATTTGCCCACCTCCATCACCCCAGAAAGTTTGAAACATCATCACGAGATCACAGTGTACATGATACTACTCCAGGCAGGTGTAAAATGAATGTGCGCAACGGAAAACAATAAACGCTAAAATGATGATTTGGCCCTGTCTGACGACTCCCTGAAGCAGATCTTAGCATCTCTTCATTCTCGTTTTATATATAAATCACAATCCAAACATAAATGTATGATGAAGGCAACTAATACTACTAAATGATAAACGTTGTTGTTCTGTATATATTTATTAAAGTTTAAAATCCACCCTTTAAGTACAATTGTCTATATTTCCTAACTAAAATTATTGATCAATTGCCCAACTCTGCCCCTTATTATGACTGCGCGATCTAATATTAATAACGCGAAACGACTGACTTCATCTACGTACCAAATAATAGAAGACACTACTTTCAAAGATGATCTACGGTGGTGTGGAACCTCAGTGTAAATAAACTAAGGTGATAACAGCTGTTTAGCGTTGTAGCCCTAATAAGCCTAAGCAATTTGCGAAATGCCCATATGTAGTGCGTCCGCTGCGTCTAAGTAATGGTTCTGGTACTCGTCTGTGACAATGGAAGAACTCCAGCCACGGCAGGAGGCGGTCCTCTGACTAACATACTCTAATATTGTCTTCTCCTCTCCGTGTCCTACACACGAGAAACGTGAACGCGCAGCCACAAGGACAGAGTTCAGATAACGTCTCAACGTAAGTATATGCAGAAGAAGTGCTCTCAGTTACTGAACGCTGCGTACTCAACGACGACTTCTAACCCGGAGGTGAAGTCTAAAATCGTATATGTTCCCAACAGTACAGTGCCTGACTGTTCTAACTATAAACTCTCCTGAGAGCAAAGACAGCAAGTCCGTCTGTACCAACAAAGCTGATACCGAGCGACCGTCATACACGGGCGCTCACAACGGAAGAACTCGTCTCTCCACCGCTGGCTTCCCAGCAAGACTCAGCTCCCCACCTAGTAATTCCGAAAACGTATCATATTCCCGAAACCACGGAATATTCTCCCTCTCTATAGATTCTTCCGAACGCCGACCAACCGTATTTCAGTCTTTGTAAGCTTCTGAGTAAAAATCCTTGGAAAGAACCCAGCCTGCACGCTTTCTGAGGTGGTATATCTTCGTTCCTCTCAGCTGCGTCCAAGCTTTCCAGAGTTTGGAAGTATTATCCGGTTATCATACCGGCCCTATTACAATAGCGGCCGGCCGCCCCTGTATTGTGTCAGGTGTCCAGACTGTCCGTCTTGGCAATTCCTGTGTGGAGCTGGACCACCACACCTGCGTGGGTCTTCCACCCAGGACTTGCGTTCCACCTGCCGTTTCATTTCCACTGTCGTTCCTACCTCCACTAGTAAAGGCAATCATTCATTACGCCATTCTCATAATAAATACATCCAATCACCTTTCATGCAATAAGCGTTAACAATTATGTAGAAGGCGTACGTGACAGTCTCCTTTGTATATTCATATATACAATGTACAACCTATCACGTGATACGTAATTGTGGTTGTAGATCACGGCAAAGTATGTGGATGAGTGCTTGTAAGGTGCGGAATTATAGCCACCTTGCAAGTGTATATTTTGCCGTTTATAATATCAGACTTAGAGATAGGATCTCTTTTAAATGGCTTTACTTGTTTCCTATTTCCATATTCATTTATTTCTGTATCTATTCTATTTCGTGTCTGTGCAGCTCCCATTGATAGAGACTGTCTTATATTCGGCGATAATGACCGTAGCTGAAAGAAACGTAAATATAAATAAGGAACATATTGATCAGCCGGAACATATTACCACCTACCTAATAGCTGGTGAGTCTGTGTTTGGGACGGTTAACAGTGGCGACACGTCGTGGCGCGGAAGGAATGAAGCCTTCGTAGGTCGCTGGATGGAGGTGGTATGCAATCTGCACACACGAGCCACCACATTCCCGTAAATTCCGGGGCGTGATGCCAACTTCAATCACATGCCAGGTGTGTTCGATCGGGTTCAGAACGGACGAGCTGGGGGACCAGCATATAAATCGGAATTCGCCAGTGACCTGCAACAAATGTACGATACTCTTTGGCCGTCACGAAGCCTTGCACCAGCTTCACTAGACCAATGGTCTGGTACCGCGCGCCGCGGAATTTGAATCCCCGCCAGACGTCATGGACGCCAAAGACCCCTATAGGTCTCTGCACCATCGCGCCGTAAGCTGTGGCGGCGCGCGCCTCCTGGATCACGTTCAATGCGAGGGCGCCACAGTGGAGCACGTGGTCCCAGCGGCCAACAGCGGCGTCCCCGATAGCATACTTAGGCGCCTGCCTCGCGCTCAGCTAACGAGTCTAATCTCGCGTATGTCGGTTTACACCTCGCTTCGCGCTAGACAGCTTTCTTCTTTGTTTTGTGTATGAGTGGACTGGTTTCTTTCCTTGTGACTTCGTTGTTCGATCTTGTTGTTGTATTCGTTCTGTCCTACGTTGGTCGTGTCCGTCACCTCCCATTGTGTTGTTGTTCGCGGGCCTCTCGGCGGGTCCCGCCGCGTGTTTCGTCATTGCTACCTCGCGACCGTCCAGGTCGCAGTTACATGGATGCCCAAGTAAATGTTCACTAGAGCATGATGGAGCTCCCGCCATGTTGTTTCCACCCCGCAGTAGAGCTATCGAGGAGCTGTTTCTTGGAAGCCCCCGAATTCGCGCCTTCCCATCATAAAGAGGAAGAAGGTATCGGGTGTCGTCAGACCATGCAACGCTCTCCTGCAGCGCCAACGTCCAGTGCCGATGGTCACTTGCCCGTTTCGGTCGTAATTGCCGATGTCGTGATGATAATATTGGTACATACATGGGTCATTGGCTGCAGAGGCTCTGCCCAGCATTAAAGTTTGATGTCAGTTCCGCCACAGTTCGCTGCATCTCCTGCTTCACCAGTCTGCCCAGCCTACGACGTCCGCCATGTGTGATGAGGGGTGGTCGCCACATGCTGAAGACACTCACCGCAGCACTCCTCTGACACCCGCCGAGTCGTGTAGTTTACGGAATGCTCGTGCCGAGCCTCTGGCCCATCACAAACTACGTCCAGTCTAACTCAAATGGATCGCGCACGTTTTCCATTCCACACAAGTACAGCACACTCACCGATACTAAATCTCCCGTTCGTGTGTCTCATTAGCAGTCATTCCTCGCCATGTGACGCTACCATCACATTGACTGGTTTATATCGATGGTAGGTCGTTGGTCATAATGTCCTGGCTCATCTGTGAAAAATAAAGGTCGTCTGGAGCACATCCTTAACAAAAGTTTCGTTCCCGCTATTTTAAGCGCCGACACCAGGTGCGGCACTTGCTGTCGAAGACGCGGCAAGTGGTGCCGCTCCGCCGTCAGTGCCGAGGGGGAGGGCGCTCCGCTCGGCGAGCTGCCGACTGCCTGGAGACCGCGAGTGAAGCGTCGCATCGGAGGCGTCGGAGGCGCCGCAGGCGTCGCTGCCAGGCCGCGGGCTGTGAGAGCTCGGAGACTGCCTGCCACTCCCCGGTTGCCGTCCGCCGCTGGAGCTGCAGCTGGAGCCCCCAGGACTGGGCCGTTACGGGCCGGGCGGGCTGCGGCTCCCCGGGTGACGTCACTTCCACCCATCACGCGACTGCACTCCACCCACCTCCGTCTGCCCGCCCCACCACTTCCGTCACAGCCGTGTGGGAGCGCCGCGGCGAACCACCCAATCCGGACAGGTGCTTCGCTCTGGGGGATGCTCAGGTGGTATCGGCCCACTCCTGCGTCGCACTTTCTCAGGGAAATAGTCTGATACTGAACAGCTCCAATGGGAAATCGCCGCGCTCCGTGGCTTTCCAAGGAAATACATTTCCAGAAAAGGCAGAAGGCAAAGAACGACTACACATTTATTTCTAAAGACAGAGTACGTGAAAATAGAAAATAATTAATACTTTGTACTGAAAACTATGTACAGCACTGAGGTATTTACGGAAAAGCAAATTTTCGCTATCAGCCAGTTGTATTTAAATTTATTGTTCACCGATTTCTTTATTACAACCACCATCGCCCAAAGGAGTATTATGCAACCTGCCTGTGCGTTTCGTGACACTGCTAAATTGTGATTACGAACCACGATATCTCATCATTATACAATGATGAGCCAAAACATTACAATAGCTAGCCCACCGCGAGACTGAATACCTACTGGTGGGGTTGCAGGCACGTGACGCAATAAGGAAAGAGTGCAAGTGTAGCAGAGACCAATGGGCAATTATTATAGCAAAGATACGGCCCACACATGCGGAAATTCACTGACAAAGGGCACGTTGTTGAGAGGCTGTGGCTGAAACGACAATCTCTGGTCCAGAAAGCTGTTGCCTTTTGGCGTACTGATGTCGTGAGCACGAATGGAAAGTGGTTCAAAGATCGTGAAATAATCAGTAGGCCATATGGTATTGGACAACCACGTCTCATCACAAAATGTACAGTTCGGGGAACCCTCCACTGTGTAATCCAGGATAGACAGCGATTTGGATAAGCTCTGACGACAGAGTACAATGCTGCTGTAGGCACAAGTGTTTCAGAACACGCTGTTCAAAGGCCATTGTTGAATATGGAGCTTGAAGCATCCCCAACTCTCTTGTGGTTCCCTTTTTAGGTACACCACGTCAACGTCTGATCGTAGATACGTATCGTCGGTAGGTTACCCGGCTCTACTTCCCGAGTTGACAGTGACGACTTTCTGACGACATGCGGGCCTTGTGTTTTGCTACTACTGCGAGTCTTGTAAATATCGCTTTTATTTAGTAATTTGCCCGGCTAAAACTCTCCCCTTTTGTGATTAAGACAGCCTGCGCAACCTTTCGGAGGGAGTGGGGACGTCAAAGGGTCACAAAATTTCATATTAAGCAGTCCGTAACACACGTAAACGTTCACTTCAGTTAGCGTGTTAGTTAATGCGTACCCTTTCCGCTAGATGGTGCTGACTTACTGCTGAATAGCTTTGGTTCCGTAAAACCTTCACTGATTAGTAGCAGGTAAATGAAATAAGTACAGCACTCTTGTATTTTACTTTCACTCTATATCCAAGGATTTAGATGGTCCATTTAAAAGGTTCCTACCCTGTAGGAATCTAAATAGTCCGCAGATGCCGATATGACGCGCTCTACGTCCAGATTCGCAACTAACGGCACACGACACTTTCAAAAGTCTACACGTTAATATCTGCAGATAATTTGAGTTTCTGTCGTCTATATGTCCGCAAAGTTGCAATATAGCACTAAAGTCCTAAAATCCACTTAATACTCCGTTGCTACCAACAGTCAGAGATCGTACACTACATCACTTTTAATCTCCGTAATATTCTAACAGTTTATTGTGAATCTTAACACGATAAAGTCCAATCTAATTATTGTCTCCCTCACTGACACGGGTTCCCCTCCCTTTAACGAAACAATCAAAGAGAAAAGGCGGCAATAATGACGATCAGGTCTTTTTATAGGTTTTTCATCACAAGAGTTTAACGTCACTGCCTTCTCCATGACGGAGCTACCGTGGCTTTGCTCTACTTAGACGTTAAACTACTTGCTTATATACTACAATTTTGATCTGCAATTACTGAACTCTGATTCTACACTATTTTCCCCTCTAAAAATTCTATTCTTTCTATAGCTTTCATCACTGTCAACTGAACCGAGGTGTTACAAGCTTCACATCACACGATCGCTACATGCTCCTGTGGTGACTCAACGAAATCGTCATTTATGATTGCAATGGTCACAACGTGACTGAGTTTTCACCACGGATCAGTAGAAACATGTCGCCTACCGAATGGATCGCATTTCTTGTTAGGCCCTTGCAAGGTGTCACCCAGGCGAATGTCTCCACGAAACATGCACTGTGCCACAGATACAGGCCAATGAGGGCAAAATCATGCTTGCGGTGCATCGGGTTGGGCTTCCGTGGGATCTGTGGTGGTTATCCGGCTATCCGAGGCATCGTGGCAGACGTGAAGTAGGTGGACGCTGTTGCGGACCACCTGCATCCCTCCATGCTGCAAGTCTCCCCACACAGCGATGATATCTTCCAGCAGGATAACTGTCCGTGCTGCAAGGTCACAATCGTGTTACAGTGGTTTGACCAACATTATAGTGAACTCACACTGCGGCCAGCAAATGTGCCCAATCTGTACCCACCGGAATGCCGGCGCCAGCTGCGTGCCCATAAACCATCATCCCGTAATTTGCCGGAACTGCTTGACTTCTGCGTAGACATCTGGTGCCATATACTTTTGGAATCCCGTCAAGAACTCGTAGAATCGATAGCGAGCATAATGTCTTTTGCATTGTGTTTGAAAGGTAGAGTTACCCGTTATTTAACATGTGTTCATAATGTTTTGGCTCGTCATTGTATCTGATATCGTGTGAAAAATGCATTTTTCATCCAACAAATGTATAATTATACGAATACGTGGTGTCTGTTCTTTCGGACGTGTCGAAAGGCACAGGCTCTACATATTCATATAACTGATTAGCTTCAGTGGGCAATTAATTCAGAACCTCCAGTGTGGGTGCACATTTACGTTCGACCTACAGCGGGAATCTGAAATTAGCGAACATGGACGGAGACTCCACTTAGTTGTCCTAGGTGGGAATCCGTCTGCTGAGGAGCGTGCCGAGGTAGTCCGCGTGTGTTCGGTAAGCACTGTGCCTGCATGATACCGTGATCAACGCAACTGCCTCGTACGGGAAAAATGTCGGATTTGAGTCCCAGTCAGGCACACATTTTCCCTCGTCACCGCTGATTCCGCGTACGTTCACAATGCAGCTTCTATCATTAGCTCTTTTCCTTTCCTTTCCCTCCCTCCAGCTTCAAATGCATAGGATGTGTAATTTTTATTCCAGTGGTGACAGTTGAAATAACGGGAACTGGTTAAGAATAAATTTAAATACGAGGGTCGTCCACAATGTATGTTTCGTTTCTATTTCTCCGAGCGTGCTTGGCAGTTTCTCTGACTCAAGGAGAAGACATGTACGCCATTTTCGGATCGATGCTGCCGACGTGTGCCTTGTAGTGCTTCTTTATAATGTCAGCCGTAGTTGAAAATGCTGCCGCGCGTGAAATCAGATCTGTGATTCGTTTCGTAAATACAAAGAAAGACAAAATGCTATGAGTGATTCAATGGTTAGAAGATGGGTCAGACTTTTCAATCAAGGTCGTGATCAAGTTCACGATGAATAACAAAGTGGACGCCCGTCTGTGGCTACTGATGAACTGGGACGCGTTTGATCATCCTCCGTAAAAACCGGACCTCGCTGCTATCGACTTTCAACTCTTCTTACACCTAAAATCTGTCTTTGGTGCTCAACACTTCAACGATGATGACGAGCTGAAAGAACATGTTACCACATAGTTGAATACACGGCGGCAGCTTTCTATGTAGAAGACATACACAAACTTGTGCCACGCTATGACAAGTGCCTACAAAATTTCGGAAACTATGTAGAAAAGTAGTTTAACGGTCTTACATTTTTGTACAATAAATATTTTTTCTGTATCTGTACACGTTTGCTTTATATAATGAAACGGAACTTACTTTGTGGACATACCTCGTTTATCCATCTGATAGCAAAAACATGCTTTTCTTTGAAGAAAATAGTCGACCTGTACATTGAAACAACGAATCAAAAGAACACTAAAATTCAACTTCCTAGATGAGAAACACTAGCGAATAGGCTGCATTCAGACTGGACCAGAACACTCAGAAATTGAAATCTTATCACGCCAAACTCGTACGCTACAATACTCTAGTGAAACCTGAGTGTTTATATGCAGCAAAGACAACTACTCGAAAAGGACTCTCGCAAACAGACAGCAAAGGAAATGAAAGTCCTTAATGAACATCCTGGCGCTGTAGTTAGTAACAGGTGGTGAATGAAGCTCGTGCCTGTAAACCGTAAAGTCTCCACCTCCGAATGGCATTATGATTTGCCAGGATCGACTCGTGATTCTGATTCCACGTTTAACTGGAGGCCGCTTAACCCGAATGGTTGCCGACACACAGGTCACAGAAGTGGTGCCAATTGAAGGACTTCCACCAGACCATTAAGCCACAAGTTATTATTGATTTTGTTGTTTTTAATTACGTGTAAAGCCATTACAGGACTACGCAAGACTTCTACCAGCCATACTTCTTTCACCTTCTCTTTGTACATTCGTTTCAGGTGATCAAGGTGTTCCTGTCTTGAATTTCTTGACCTCTTGGCTCTCTTTCCACTTGAGTTCTTTGTGCTTGAATGTTTATCTGTCACTTATATCTGACTCGCTTATGAGACAATCTTTCACGTCTTTCTCTGGTGATAGGTTACATTTTCTTAATGTTTTCTGTGTACTCCAAGATCTGTTTCTGTTGTTATGCTCGTAAAATCTGAGCCGAAATTTCTTCATGCTACGTACCATGTTAAACATCCGTTCGATCTCGCGATCTCTGTTCCCCTTCTTCTGCCTTATTAGCCTCTTTCGATTTTTCTGCTGATTATTCTCCCTAGATTCTTGATTTTTTTCTACTGCACCTCCCTGATCTGTCACCAACGTTTCTGATGCGCATAACGTGACTTTAACATAAACACTCACTTCTACATGGCGTGATAGGCATCGTTTATTGTAGATGTTTCCTGCCCTCCGGAATGCTCTAGTCACCTCGTTTCTCACTTTACGAGTTACTTTCTCTATCCCACTTGCCTGTATCGTCTCTCCAAAGCACTTGAAGCTGTGAACTGTCTTGGTTTCACTTTACTTTGTGGTGACGTTTTTTTGTTGCACATCTCTGATCTGAGCAGACAACCCTGTAGAAGCGCTAAGTGCGGGTTTCAGATTCTACTTTTCGGTCATTAGGTGTTTACTTCACTGGTTTGGCCCAGTAGAATATCCCTCCGTTTTGTTGCAGGAACTTCTTGGTTGTACATAGTAGCCGCAAATTAGGTCTCAATAATTGTTCAATTATTTTCACGTTACCAATGGATCACTATGGTATACTTTGTTTAGGTCCCATCCACCATACTGCAATGGAATCCATCCGCTTTGTTCAATAACACCGCTTTTTTGCGGTGTTCTGTTCTAATGGACAGCGAGTGTTGGCTAGGAAGTTCCGAACTTTCTAGCTCTAACGTTGTAATGCAGAAGTTTTTAATAATTTGTGCCGTGTACGGCTCTAGTCGCCTATGTTGGTCGTGCTTCCTCTTGGCGGTGAGGCCGCCTCTGATGCGATCGCATGACGTTAGGGGGGAGAGATTTCTGGCGGTGGCGCGAGGAGGAAGGGAGCGGCGGACGCAGCCAAGTGATGAAGTTGCGCTGTGGACGAGAAACGGGCGTACCGGAATGTTGGACAAGAGTACAGCCCGCCGGATGGACGCCAACACAGCTTCCGGATGATGCAGTGTCACTCAGCTACTGCGTTCGCCCAGAGTTACTACAGGGCCTGTTTTCTGTTCATTCGTCTGCAGTGCGCCGCTTATGGACGTCTTATTTGTTTCTTGTGGGACTTGAAATATGTACCCCACGGAAGGTTCTGAGGGTGCTTATTAACGAACAAGAATAAAGTTCTGTGTACCTTGTTGTATGAGCATCCTTCTGTAGCAAAACTGATTTTGACATAGGTCACTGAACTCAGTCGAATGCTCCATTCGCATTCCTATTAACACACTTAATTTTTTAAAAATTTAGAAATCTTAAAGCAATTTTAGAAAATTATAATATTAGTGTATGTCTCGTGGTTGTTATTCCTTCTTGATTTGTTGTTATGGAGATGTCCACCTAAAGATGTGGCTTTTAGTGCCATGAAACCAGTAGTGATCGAAAGATGAAGTACTAAATACAGCTGAAGCGGTTTATTAACAACTGAGATGGTTTTTGATTTGATATGTATTTTGTTTTCTTGAAGGAGATTATTCTGTTTTCTCAAAGGACATCTGACATCCGACATCCCAGCCTTCTCTTTCAGGACCTCCAACTGTTTCACTGCAGTTTCTGTGTTATCAGTGAGTACTGACAGACCATCAGTGAATGCCAGGCAGCCAATATATAGTTCTTTGGTTTCCCATCCTTGCCCGATAGGTTTACGAAGCCCCTGTATCATCAATTCTTTATCCCATTCCCTGATAACTTTGTGTAAGACTATACTGAATCATATTGGTGAAACACCATCGTCCTCCTTCACTCCTGTTCTCATCTCGAAGGGCTTTGATCACTCTGCCACGAATTTAAATTTCGATTTGATACTTTTAGTGTCTGTACCCGCCAGGTTAGCTGAGAGCGCCCATGCGCTGCTTCCTGGACTCGGGTAGGCGCACCGGCCCCGGGCCGAATCTGCCCAGCGGATTAACGTCGAGGGTCAGTGTGCCGGCCAGCTTGGATGTATATTTTAGGCGGTTTTCCACGTCCCACTAGATGGATACTGGGCTGGTCCCTACGTCCTGCCTCAGTTACACGACTCGAACACATCTGCAACAGATTCACACTATTTCATGATTTACTCTAGATGCAGATGGCTGGGGTACAGTAATTCCACCCCGGGAGTTATGGGGTGGAGGCAAAAAGGGCATCTGGCCACCCCTTAAAAATTAACCATGCCAAATCCGTATTTAACGCCGTCGACCCTGCGCAAAATTGGGACAAAGGCAGCAGCAAAAGAAGAAAATAGAAAACTTTTAGTGTTTGTGTGATAACGTTCGCTGTCTTGTCGCTGGTATCCCTCCTATTCCATTTCTTGAAGTAGTGCTAATCTGTAGAATGATACGCCTGTTTGAAACCTACAGAGGTGGAATCTCTGCTTCTCATCGCTTGGTATCTCAGTCTACAAAATGAGTAGTGTTCAGCACCGGATCTTCCGAGTCTGAACCTTGCTCGGTTCTCTCCTACCGTTATTTTCCAGTTGGAATTGTGTCCTTTGTATGTGACAGGCAGAAAAAATATCCTCCTGCAGTTGTTAACATCAGGCTTATCCCCTTTCTTATGTAGAGGATACACAACAGAGCAATTCCAGTCTTCTGATATTACTTCAGTCACCCATATGTTTTGTAAGATATTTGTTATTTCTCTGATAGTATTCGGCCCAGATTTCCTTAGCAGTTGAGCAACGATGCTGTCTTCTCCTGCTGTTTACCATATTTGAACTTCTTGATTTGTCTTTTGATCTCCAGTACGCCTGGTGATTTTGACTTGTCATATCTCAAGATCTCTTCGTCCCTAGAGAATCTCGCGACCGGCTCAGCACAACTCAGTAGTTCGGTGAAGTATTCTGCAGACGTTTCTTTGTTGTTCTGTGCCAGCTCTCCATCTGTGCTAGGAATCCAATGATTATTGTTTTAAATGTTTTGTAGAAGGTTCTCTTATTATACTTTTGGAAATCCTCCTCTATTCTTTCAACTAATACATTCGGTACTCCGTTCTCTTTTGACTCTCCTGATGCCTGTTGCCGTTGGCTCTCTCACTTCTTCGTACGTTGCCAAGTTAACTTCTGTTCTGTTGCTGTCTGATTTGTTGAATGCTATTTCCCTGTTCTAAATTGCCTTATCGCATGGTCATTTTGCCACTAATGCCTCTGGTTTTGATTAGACAAATTTTCTCTGTCGATCTTCACTTTGTATTCTTCGTAAGTCATGGCTGTGTCTTCCTTCCAACCGTATTTGATTCTTGATAGTTTTAATGTCGTTGTTTCGAGATTTGCTGTCAGCGTGGTCTTCTGTTTAATTATTTTTCATCTCAGCCCTATTTTGATTCTGCTGAGACAATGATCGGAGTCTAAGTTTGCTCGTCTGCGAACTTCTGTGGTTCTGGTCTGCAATTTCTACGTGAGCGATTTCTTATTTTAGTAGGGATTTATTCGGTGACCTCCCCGTCTTGGTTTTCTTAATTTCTTTCCTAAAGATAGCTACGCTGCACTCGTACTTAGTAACTCAACTCTGCCAGTTTCTGAGTATTATTTTGCCATCCTTCTGAGTCTGTTTTATCTTTTTGTGAGTTTTATAACACCAAATTAATTTTTAAAATATCATTTAGAGATTTTCATCATGGTTTCCTCTAGTTCATATCAGTACTTACGGAATTCCTGTTTACTGCCTTGTTATCTTAGTTTACTGGTGCAAGTGGTTTGACTATTGTGTAAGACTAATTAGCCCATTTGAGCCTCATCAACACCCATCTGTTGTTTACTGGTTTCATTTCCGTTGCTGAGCCGGCCGAAGTGGCCGTGCGGTTAAAGGCGCTGCAGTCTGGAACCGCAAGACCGCTACGGTCGCAGGTTCGAATCCTGCCTTGGGCATGGATGTTTGTGATGTCCTTAGGTTAGTTAGGTTTAACTAGTTCTAAGTTCTAGGGGACTAATGACCTCAGCAGTTGAGTCCCATAGTGCTCAGAGCCATTTGAACCATTTAGCCATTTCCGTTGCTGAAGACCGTCGTGTTGTCTGGAAATATCATTCCTATTTGCTTATTTTCCTGTCTGTTTTGTTCTTCAACAGTCTATAGTTACCGAAATCTATGGTGTTCCCGTCTGTTACGCGGATCTCTTGAACTGTCAGTATCAGGGTCTTTTGTCGAGCCAACATATTTTCTAATTGATGTAGCTTACTTGCTTTGATTTTGATGTTCATTACTCCAGTGTATGTCACTTCGGTCTCGGACTCCCTATGGTCTCGTGGTACGTCGAACTCGCCATAATCCGATAGTTTGATTGCATATCTGCTTTCGCTTAGTGGACAGAATTGGAGTGATTAGTTCCAGAGCTTTGTTCGCAGCCGCACCAACTAGGTGAACAGACGTTGACCAATAATCGCCGGCTCAGAGCACATGCTGGAAGGATTTACCTGAGTTGTTCTTCCTTTGTCTCCGCCGTTGAAATGATATTCTTCTTCTTCTGGCTTTGAGGTCATTGACCCTACACAGGGACGCTGCCGGAGCCAGGTGGACCCAGGTTTCACTCCTCCTCCTCCCCCTCTCCCTCCCTCATCGCTCGCAAGACGATGCCTCAGGCTTGAGACCACTAATGGCGGAGTTTATTATTGTTACTGTTATTATTATTAACTGACATGAAATAAGGAATTCTTTGAAAAGTTTGGAAAGGACTCAACCACAATGTTGTAAAGAAGTCTGGCTTTCTGTTCACTCACTAAAAGAATAAAATACCGTTTAAAGTCACCTTAATAAAAATAATATAATAATTGCTATTCATTCAAAAATTGGCTTGCAGGCAATGTGGCAATGTAAGCTATCTGTAAGCTTAGAGACACTTTCAACCTAGGAATTCGTAAACTTTGAACTCAAGAACGCGACTCTCAGAATGTGTTGCAAAATCTGGGTATGAGAAAGTAACTTAAAAGTTACCGGGTCCTAATGGCAAAAATACTATCTTAATTCAACACGGTGAATCATTAAACTTTTAAACCGATGAATTGGCTCTGGAAAAACTCAGTGTTCCCTTTTTATTATTTAATTTTGGCTTATACGTTAAACAGTGGAAACACCGCGACGCTGTTCTTGTCTAGAAATCGCATTGCATTTGCTGCGCTACAACTAACTACTGAGAAGCGCGTGGTACAATCAATGCATTCTTGCTTGACAGTAAATCTGAATAAGTAAATATGGTAACTCACATTTACGCACGGACTTTGTATGCGCACAATAACTTGGAATAAATTGTAACATCAAATGTAATTAGTTTTTCTGAATAGAAAAATTCTGCGTTGAAAAATTATCTCTTTCTTTGCTTCACAAGCACAAATATACAAAAAAAATTACAGTTGTTGAGTCGACCAACGTAAGTAGTCTTTAACATGAAATGAAAACTTTTCAAAAATGCAACACGTAAAATTACATTAGATATTCAACATTTATTCCTATTACTAATTCCAAACTGAAAATTGTGCATGGCTGTCTACTTGCCCCTATGCTCAAATCTCTGGATGTTTGAACCAAGAATGCGTAGGTACAAGCTTCCGCAATGAAGTACAAAGTCTGAAATCAGTTACCTTAAATTAAATCCTCTAATCTTACTCCTCAAAATAATTATAATAAAACCTTCTTCTGGAAGTGCTTCAGTCTCTGTTAATCAACTTGTTTCGGCTCCTCAGAATACAACTGCAACCGTACCACTCGGTCTGTGCCGTACTACAATTCGTGTCACACCACTGCCGATCACCGTGTCTCCTCGTCTGACGATCCACTGTGCGCATCATCTCCTGCTCACCTTGAAAAGCAGAGATGGTCCAAACAAGCCTCCGGACAACACAGCATATGTGCTCACACTGCGCGATTGTAATTCCAAACAGGACAAAGGCGCGTACCTGTTTACGACAGTCAAATTCTAGAAAAATGCCCACGAAATTATCTACAATTTTCTACCAACGTACTGCTCTGCTAGAAGGACAGAAAGACAGAAGTCTCATGGATGAAAAAAGTACTGTACGATCTAAGGAACAGTGGGTTTTTCCCGACGAGAAGCAAGTAGAACGGGAAAGTACTGTCGGACGATGTGCGAGCAACAGTTTAAGTCAGACAATGAAGCAAAATTGATGAAACAAAAGAACTGCAGATGTGGCACAGATGGGGTCATTGCAGAGCTTAAACGGCAGATTCACCTTTAACGGCCCAATAATTTAACGGCTGCTAAGCACTGTAATTCCACTGGTCATTCTAGCGACTACGGAGAACTCACGACCTGGCCACAGTCTCGACCGGCCCAGCCCAGACATGGGTTCACATCTCGACAGCTCACGGAAGCCTCTCATTTCACGTCCGCGCTCGCAGAACATGTTTTACTCCAAATCTTCATTGCCTATCTTTCCAAGACCTACCACTCATTTCAGTAACTAGCCACCTGAGTGATAAACATTGCAAATTTTCGGACTCGGTGACTGCTCCAACGGAGAAACCTCAGTTGTGCATGAATGACTAACTTAACATAAATTTTTGTCCCTTTATTTAATAAAAACAATGAAATTTATCTTGATTTGTTAATCAGATTTAAGTGATGTTAGGTTGAATGTAGTTGCTGCAATATAAATAAAGTTTCCAAGTTCAATATAATTTCATAGCTCTCTGCCACACATACTGAGTGTAGACTGGTGATTAAAGAGCAGTACGTAATTAAGCGAAATGGTGTTAGCTCCAGCCCTCAATATTGTTGGCAAATATACACAATTAAAAAAAACAGCAAATTTTCACTGTTAAAATCGCTCCGAATCAAATAAACACTATCACAATAAAATGCAAGACTAATGAACGTGCTATGTAACGAGCGTAGGTTTTGCCCAGCGTTGAAATTAACAGATTCCCATTAGCTAACTGGGTTAAAGTTCGGCTCAGAGTAAATAATTCCAAGAGCGATTTGGCTTACTTTGCGATAAAAAGAAGGTCATCTGAGCCACTCGCAGAAAAAACCCAGAGTCCTGGAAACCGCAGACTCTTCTACGTTCCGCTGAACCGTGCCGAAGTATCGACGCCGTCGTCGTCGTCTCAGAAAAAATTCCAAGTCACAAATGCAAAGGGCAATACCACTGCCCAAGCAGACATAGTTCTTGCCTCCACAACTCTACCTAAATAGTGCAAAAGATGGAAGATGGCCTCCGTCTAGAAGTTGGCGGCCGAACTTCCCCGCATGGGGCCTCCCGGCCAACAATGCCATACGATCATTTCATTTCATTTAACGACATCCACCAGTCATTGTCCTTATTTTACAATTCTTTATACAATAATACAATTCTATATCTAGATGTTTCACTAGATATGGGCTAAGAATCTGAGCAAAATTACATGTTATACTCGATTGTATTGAATAATTACAGTTTTACAAGGAACAACCTGAAAGTTCAATTGCTGCAATGAAATATTATGTAGCTCTGACCATCTTTAACCAAAGACAAAACTACATAAAATAACAGACATTTGATTATCACATAAATCTTATAAACTGGATGTTTTTTGGGATGTGTAATAGTGTCATTTTTACTATTCGAACGGTATCAGAGGTGAGTTATCGTTCGACACGATAGTTAGTCTTCTTTGCTTATTTTCATTCGCTATTGTCATACGGTATTATATTTTGGGGTAACTCTTCTAAAAGGATATTTCTGGCTCAGAAACGGGCGGTTCGGGCAATAAGTGGTGTTAGTTCATGAACCTCTTGTCGACCTGTATTGACGACTCTGGGTATTTTGACATTGGCCTCTCAATACGTATATTCCTTATTGTCGTTTCTTGTTACTAATATTAGTTTATTCCCAAGAATAATCAGCTTTCACTCGGTTAATACTCGGCAGAAATCAAACCAGCATTTGGATCGGACTTCCTTAACTCTTCTGCATCCATCTTCAATAAGCCGCCACTCGAATTCAAAAATCTTAGCAGTAATCCACGGGCTTTCAGATCGAAAGAGTTTCCTCATGGGTCACTCCTTCTATTCTGTCGAGGAGTTCCTTGAAAAATTAAGCTGATTTTTATTGTTTTGCTAGTAGCGTTTACTTAAACTTATGGACTGATTTGTTCAGGTTGATAATCATTTTATTTTTATCTGTTATTACGTTTATGTTGTAAGTTCATGTACTGACACGTTCCATGACCTTGGAGATTTTCTCCTCAATTTGGTCCTGCGGAACTTGACGAGTAAATAAAAAATAAATAAAATAATAGGTCTGCCCAAATATATTGCCTTGCAGGTAGTGTAGCTATCGGGTTTATAAAATGTATTTATGTAGTCAAATGTTGAATAAAAATGTCTGTCACAGGTTAATTATTTAAATAAGAGAATGTGCAGCTCAAACAGGGCGTATCATCGAGCACTACTATTTCGTAGGTCGTTCTCTTTGCAACAAAATTTACAAATTTTGTTAATTCATTATTAAATTTCCCTTAAAAGAAAATTCTTTCACACATTATATATGAAGCATATTTATAGTGATCAGCCAGAACGTTACGACCAAGGACCTACTATCGATTTGAAGTTTTCCAGGCGATAGCAGCGTCACCTGGCGAGCAGTCACTGCTGGCCAGACACACGCGCGGTCCATACGTTATCAGTGAGCGTACTGTCCATGTGTAGAGTGGGGAAGGCGCACGATCTGAGTTTGACCGAGGGCAGATTATGATGGCTCAGAGCTTTGGCAAGAGCTTTTCGGAAGCTGGGGACAGGCGGCGAACTGTGGCAGAAGTTACATCAGACTTTAACGCTGGGTGGAGTACGTGTGTGTCTGAACACGCAGTGTACCGAACACTCCTATCAATAGGCCTCCGCGACCGACGACCCACGCATGTGCCAGTCCTAATGAGCCGTAGTAAAATTTGCTGTTTTGGAGAGCGCGCCGCAGCGCGTAGTGTAAAGTAGTCGCCTTCCGTTTCTGGCGGTGGCGCCGCTGTGGCGCTGAGGTGTCTCCCTCTGGTGGGAAAGGGGAAAAGTTGCCTGTTAACGTGCATTTAAGGGCGCTATGAGCTCGGCAGTGGGTCAGTCTGTCAGTCTCAGAGAGTCTGGTCAGTTGGTCAGCAGAGTCAGTCGGGGCAGTCAGTGTCTGTCTGTCGTCCGGAGTGCTAGTATGTGTTAGGCCACCATTGTGCTCGAGTTTGTTCAGGCAATGGACATTGGCGGTTGGATTGATCGCTAGGTTCCCGGGGTAGGGATGTCGGGTAGCCTGAGGGCATGTTTCCTCTGCAGGGGTGGGTCCACCGAGTGATCGCTTAGTCAATGTCGGTCTGCCGTCTGGAATGCCAGGATGTCTGTCGTTCGGATCGACCTTAAGGCCGGTTGGATCGATCGGTTGGTCGGTCGTGCACTGAGACACTAGATGCCTTGTCCGTCTTGAGCGTCGGCGCATGCGAATTCGCCACTTGGCAGCCAGTGGGCAGCGCCGTATAGCGAGGCGTAGTGGCTTCGCGGCCGACACGAGAGCAACAGGATTCAACCCACGACGTCGGTCTGGCCGGGGCGAGCTGCGACGCCGTGAGACGGGAGATCGGCGCGCCTTCCTGCGTCCGTTGAAGCGGCTGGCAGGGGACGGTTCGGGAGAGCGTTTTGGGCGTGCTGCGCCAGGTCTTCGCCAGAAATCGTAGTTATTAGAAATTAAATGATTGCTTCAGTTGTTAAATTCTTCTTGTTTTCTTGGTCAGTCTCCCGTCCCCAGCTTGCTAGTTTATCTTTCGTCCGCATTTGTTAGGCAGTTAGTGTCTGTCTGTCGGTCTGCCATACGTTAATAGCTGCCTCTGTCATCTTTGTCGGATTCGGTGTTAACGAATTTATTGCTTAAAGACCGAATTCTTGAAATATGTTTTTATCTTACCTATCATCTTGCGAGATGGTATATGTGTAATGTAGAGCATGTTGTGCATTTTATGTAAGTCTGCTTTTTTGGGTTTCATTTAAATAGTCATTGTAGGTTATAAGGTTGCCACCCTTCCACCGTAAGAGTCCTTTAAAGAAAAAAAAGACTAATTGCACTTTCGGTGGCAAATAATTTGAGTGTTGTACCATTTCCATCCCTCTTATGAGGTGCATAGTTTACGTGTTTGTGTGAGTTGTTGAAAATTTTTTAGTTTAAAGTAATCTGTTGTGTTGCAGATTTGCACCAGTGTACTCGTTCATAGGTGTTTCGAGCGGTCATGACTATGGCCGTGTTGAAAGGGAGCAGGCAAGCTTCGCAGCCCGAAGGCTCCTACTGTTAATATTGTTCTTACTGTCTCTAAATAATATTGTAACTTGATACTTCGAGGGTGCTTTTCTGCTTACAATTTTAAATGTTTTTTTTAAACCTTTCGGAATAAAATTCACATTTGTTAAAAGTAATTTCATTTTCCATCAGTTACTTCCTGGCAACTATTTCAACGCTCACCTAGTGTGATTAAATGTCTTAATGTTCTTGATGAATCGCTAGTAAATAAAGTAAATTCTTTAAGAAAAGATTTTGTAAGTAAATTTTTTCGGTTCAGCTAACATCATGACATCGGCAACTACGACTGAAACGGGCACATGACAATCGGCACTGCACGTTGGAGCAGTGGTGGATCGTTGCATCGTCCGATGAACCACGATACTTTCTTTTCATGCCGTTGAGAGGGTGCAAATCCGTCGTCTTCCAGGGGAACAGCTCCTTGGCAACTGTACTGCGGGACGGAGACACGCTGACGGCGGCTCCATTATGCTCTGGGGAACATTCACGTGGGCATCCATGGGTTCAGTGGAGCCTGTGCAAGGCACCATGACGGCCATGGAGTATCGTACAATAATTGGAGACTATGCACTCTCCTTAAGGACGATCATGTTTTCCAACGGCAATGGCATTTTTCAAGAAGATAATGCACCGTGTCACAAGGCGAGGTCTGTGATGGAGTGGTTCTAGAACCACAGTGGCGATTTCCAGTTGACACCCCCAACTCGTCAGATCTGGACCCTATCGAAAGCATCTGGGATGTGACTCAACGTCGAGTCAGAGCTCATCGCCCCCCCCCCCTTTCCAAGAATTTACAAAAAAAATGGTTCAAATGGCTCTGAGCACTATGGGACTCAACATCTTAGGTCGTAAGTCCCCTAGAACTTAGAACTACTTAAACCTAACTAACCTAAGGACATCACACACACCCATGCCCGAGGCAGGATTCGAACCTGCGACCGTAGCAGTCCCGCGGTTCCGGACTGCAGCGCCAGAACCGCTAGACCACCGCGGCCGGCAAGAATTTACAGATTAGGTGACTTGTGTGTGCAGATGTGGTGCCAACTCCCTCAGAGACCATGCCACAGCGAGTCGCCGCTGTTATCCGTGCCGAAGGTGGACATACCGGCTATTAGGCCGGCTGTTCAGTGTACATATCGAGAGATTCGCCCTTTTCTCCCCTTTAAAACAGTGTACGGTGCTTTATTACAATAAAAATAATTTTTTCCGCACTTGCGCAAATGTGTGTGAAGCCATTCATCTCTCTGTGATTGTGGCTAGGTTTGCACGGCGTCACGTTCTGGCAGCCTGGGGAAGGGATACTTCCACGCTGTCGCAGCGATGCCCCTCCACGGCCGCGATGCATGCCAGCCAGCCGTCGGCGCTGCACCACCTGCGAGACCGAACAAAATAGTCGCTCCAGGCACGTCATGTCACAGTTGTGAACTTCAGTGTTTTATCACCACAAATTTCAATAAGAGCAACAAATGTAAAATATGCATGATATGTATTCTCTCGTCTAAAATGCTGCTGGTGTCTCTTGTTTGTTTTCATGTCCTGTGAACAAGGCACGTGTCCACAGAAGTGGCGCTGCGCAGGCATAACTTTTCTTAACACTTCGTCGCGAGGGTGTGCTCCGGGTGATGGCTCACATCAGGTTCTACGCCCAGCCGTCCACAATGGCAGCGCCTACGTCATATTTACGGGCACTGGAAATCGAACGTAAGAAATACCGAATGAGCTTCATGTTTATGTAAAATAAAACCGTTTGCATGTAGGGCCTGCGGCTTATGTCAGTAATAACAAAGTTTTGATTTATCATGAGAGCATAAAAGTAAAACTGTATCATCATCATCCACAGGAAAAAAAAAATCTGATTTTTTTTAGTTATAGCAATTAAGTGAAGATGAATCGCGATTAGGATAAGTGATAAACAAATAGCTGACATTTTCGTGACGTGACAGCGGAATATCACAGAACGGTAGTGTTAGAAATAAGGGACACTATTGGCTTCTCATCATAGCTGGTGAACTGTGCCACACAAAGGAAACGGGCAAAATGAATCCTGCCTGACGCAATGGCTCACCTTAAGCGAAAAACGATTACCCAAACAACCAGCACACCATAATCAACTACAACTTTGATGCAGACATTCTAGGTCAATGTTTAGAATAGATCCATAATCCTTACGGAAATGTCATCAAATTTCAGACTACGAAGGAGAATCGAAATTGTAAAAAATATCTTTTGAGAATCAAGTAAAGATGTTAACAATTTTTTCTCGATTGCCTGCATATACAGGGTGTTACAAAAAGGCACGGCCAAACTTTCAGGAAACATTCCTCACACACAAATAAAGAAAAGATGTAATGTGGACATGTGTCCGGAAACGCTTACTTTCCATGTTAGAGCTCATTTTATTACTTCTCTTCAAATCACATTAATCATGGAATGGAATCACACAGCAACAGAACGTACCAGCGTGACTTCAAACACTTTGTTACAGGAAATGTTCAAAATGTCCTCCGTTAGCGAGGATACATGCATCCACCCTCCGTCGCATGGAATCCCTGATGCGCTGATGCAGCCCTGGAGAATGGCGTATTGTATCACAGCCGTCCACAATACGAGCACGAAGAGTCTCTACATTTGGTACCGTGGTTGCGTAGACAAGAGCTTTCAAATGCCCCAATAAATGAAAGAGGATTGAGGTGAGGAGAGCGTGGAGGCCATGGAATTGGTCCGGCTCCACCAATCCATCGGTCACCGAATCTGTTGTTGAGAAGCGTACTGAAATGTGCAGGAGCTCCATCGTGCATGAACCACATGTTGTGTCGTACTTGTAAAGACACATGTCCTAGCAGCACAGGTAGAGTATCCCGTATGAAATCATGATAACATGCTCCATTGAGCGTATGTGGAAGAACATGGGGCCCAATCAAGACATCACCAACAATGCCTGCCCAAACGTTCACAGAAAATCTGTGTTGATGACGTGATTGCACAATTGCGTGCGGATTCTCGTCAGCCCACACATGTGGATTGTGAAAATTTACAATTTGATCACGTTGGAATCAAGCCACATCCGTAAAGAGAACATTTGCACTCAAATGAGGATTGACACATTGTTGGATGAACCATTCGCAGAAGTGCACCCGTGGAGGCCAATCAGCTGCTGATAGTGCCTGCACACGCTGTACATGGTACGGAAACAACTGGTTCTCCCGTAGCACTCTTCATACAGTGACGTGGTCAACGTTACCTTGTACAGCAACAACTTCTCTTGTGGTGTCACCGCTAGACACCACACTTGCTAGGTGGTAACTTAAATCGGCCGCGGTCCTGTAGTACATGTCGGACCCGCGTGTCGCCACTGGGTGATCGCAAACCTAGCGCCACCACATGGCAGGTTACAAGACACGGACTAGACCTCGCCCCAGTTGTACGGACGACATTGCTTGCGACCAGACGTACGAGCCTTCCTCTCATTTGCCGAGAGACAGATAGAATAGCCTTCAGCTTAGTCCATAGCTACTACCTAGCAAGGCGCCATTTGTATCAGTGCTAATAGCGTACTAATATTCAAGAGAGATGTATTCCAACAAGAGAATAAAGATAAGTATTAAACGCATCTACGTACTTTTCCTCTTATTCATTAATAAGTCTCATGTTCCAGAACTTCAAGCCCGTCTGCGTTAGTTTAGCGTGCACCTAGCTACCTCATTGTGTCTATGCTTTCTGAAATAGACACAACATAATTTGGCGACGAGTAAAAGAGTTTGTATTAATTCGTTTGTGTCATGGCTTCGCCACAATCTCCAGATGTACTGTCCGAATTTTTTCGCTTGCAGAATCAGCAGACGCAGGCGTTATTGGAAGCCCTAGGACAGCTCGTCCAGGGTCAACGTGCGCTGCAAAACGATGCGGCAGCCGCCGCTTCTTCGCTACCGCTGCCACAAAACGCTGTTGCACCTCCCTTTCGGCCATACGTGGCGGCCGAAGAGACCTGGCACGAGTGGTCTCGCCAGTTCAACTTTCATCTCGCAGCCTACAGAATTCAAGGTAAAGAGCGGCAGCCGTTTTTGCTTTCTTGTGTCGGTGTGTCTACCTACCGTGTGATAGTGAAATTGTTTCCCCGACGCGACGTAGCAACTCTGTCCTACGAAGAAATTTTGTCTGCTTTAGATGCCTATTTCAAAGAAACAGTTAATGTAGTTGCACGACGGTATACGTTCTTTCGTACAAAACGTACGGCCGGTCAGACTAATAGGGAGTGGGTAGCAACTTTGCAAGGACTTACTAGGGAGTGTGCATTTGAATGTGACTGTGGACTTCCTTATTCAGACACTATGGTGCGTGATGCAATAGCACAGAACGTTTCTGATGTTCGCATAAGGGAACAGATTTTGAAACTAGTAAATCCCTCCCTTCAACAAGTGATAGACATATTGGATAGGCAAGACACACTTGACTTTGCTCAGGCATCTTTTGAAACTTCGCCAGCAGTGTGTCACATTAACCGGCCCGCCGGCCGCGCTGCCCGGGACGCTACACGGCCCTCGCGCCCGTCCGCACAGCAGCGGCAGCCTAGCTCGCAAACACGTGCGCCGCGTAAGCAAGCAACTGCAGTGAAATCATGCCCGAGGTGTGCAACTAGACATTCGCGTGAAAATTGCCCCTCACGCCAAGCTATTTGCTTTTACTGTCAAAAGAAAGGACATGTTCAAAGTGTTTGCCAGAAAAAGTTAAGATCAGACAGTCACACAAATAATTCCAGGCCTTTTGCTTTGCGCCGGAATCGACCCCAGGACAATCAGGCTCGTGGACCTTCGCCCATCGACATTCATGCAGTTCATTCCCACCCGTCCAGTGACACTTTAGCTAACGGTGACTGTGTTCGTCCCACGAACAGAGTGCGTCGACGTCGCCGCAAATCCCGTAAAGTCGCAAGTGCTTCTGTACCTGTATCAGTTCAAATTGCACGTGACAGTCGCTCTTGTCGTCAACGGGACAAACTTTTTGTGGACTTAGACTTTGAAGGCAAAGTGATCCCCTTCCAGCTCGATACCGGAGCTGCAGTTTCATTGCTCAATCACGACACGTACAAACAACTGGGCGCCCCGCCGTTGCGTGCCGCAAATGTTAAATTACATAGTTATTCAGGACAGCATATACCTGTGTTAGGACAGTGCAGCCTTCTTGCCACATACAAGGGACAAACAAAACTTGTGTCATTTTACGTTCTTCGTTCTTCTACTGCAGTGAACTTGTTTGGTTTAGATTTATTTCAATTGTTTAATTTGTCTATAGTAAATCAGGTCCTATCAGTGAATCAGACTGTGCCTTCCGCCAGTGTTTCTAGTCTTTGTGAAGAATTTGCAGACATTTTTGCACCGGGCCTTGGTTGCGCTAAGAACTATGCAGCACATTTGGAACTGAAAGACAACGCGCAACCGAAATTTTTCAGAGCGCGCAATGTTCCCCACGCATTGCGTGATGAGGTCGCAAGAACATTGCACGATTTAGATTCTCAAGGTGTAATTGAACGTGTGCAGGCTTCTCTCTGGGCCTCACCCTTAGTCATTTTGCCAAAACCTTCCGGTAAACTGAGACTTTGTGTGGACTTCAAGGCAACTGTGAATCCTCAACTTGTGACTGCTACTTTTCCTTTGCCCCGCCCGGAAGATCTTTTTGACAAACTGTGCCCGGGAAAATATTTTTCAAAGTTGGACCTAGCAGATGCGTACTTGCAAATACCTGTGGACGAAGAATCCCAGCGCGTCTTAGTGGTTAACACGCATCTTGGCTTGTATCGCTTCAAAAGACTGCCATTCGGGTGTGCATCCGCACCTGCTTTGTTTCAGCAATATTTACAAACTATTTGTGCGTCGGTCCCTACTGCTGCGAACTATCTGGACGATATTGTGATCTCAGGACAGACAGAAGCAGAACATTTGCAAAATCTCCGAACATTATTTCAGGTCTTGCGTCAGAATGGTCTTCGCTTGAGGAAGGACAAATGTGTGTTTTTTGCTCGGGACTTACCCTACCTGGGGCATGTCATAAATGCCCAAGGTATACATCCGAGTCCAGAGCACCTCCGTGCCATACAGGACTTACCTGCTCCGCAAGATTTGAAACAGCTACAGAGTGTGTTGGGTAAAATAAATTATTATAATAAATTTTTGCGCAATGCTTCTTCCATTTCAGCTCCGCTTCATCGCTTACGCCGTAAAGGTGTTCCGTTCGTCTGGACGACGGAATGCGAACGCGCCTTTCGCCAGTTGAAATCGGCGTTACTTTCAAATACGTGCCTTACGCCATTCGATCCCCGAAACCCTCTTTTGTTGATGGTAGATGCCTCGGATTTCGGGATCGGTGCTGTGCTTGCGCACAAAGATGGTTCGCATGATCGCCCTATTGCCTTTGCGTCCAAATTGCTCTCATCTGCGCAAAGAAATTATTCCCAGATAGAGAAAGAAGCTTTAGCTCTCGTGTTTGGTGTTACCAAGTTCCATGACTTCTTGTATGGTCGTCACTTTACAATCATCACGGACCACAAACCTTTGACATCGCTTTTTCATCCGAACAAGCCTGTACCTCCACGTACAGTGCAGAAATTCATTCGCTGGTCACTTTTTCTCTCGCAGTACCGCTACGATATCTTGTATCGGTCCACTGCTAAGCACGGAAACGCTGATGCGTTGTCCCGTTTGCCTGTTGCTGAGGATAAAGCATTCGATTCTTCCGAACTTGCTTGCATGTTCATTGATTCGGAAACCGATGACGTGGTCGAATCGTTTCCGATTGATTTTCGTCGTGTAGCTACAGCCACAGCTACTGACCCTGTCCTTGCTACTGTTTTGCGTTTTGTTGCTACGCAATGGCCCTTGTCAAAGTCACGGATCGAGGATCCTTTGGTTCGTCGTTTTTTTGCTCACAAGGAGAGACTTTTTGTACGACGTGGTGTTTTGTTGTTGCGTTCCGATAATGATCAGTCCCGAGTCGTGGTCCCACGTTCGTTACAGTCCTCTGTCTTAAAGCTTCTTCACCAAGGACATTGGGGTACAGTGCGCGCGAAACAACTTGCTCGTCAGCACTGTACTTGGTTCGGAATCGATGCTGCGATTACAAAAATGTGCTCCTCTTGTGTGGCGTGTGCCGAACAACACTCCGCACCGCCGCGGAAGTTCTTTGCATGGCCGAAAGCCACTTCCCCTTGGCAACGCTTGCATATCGATTTTGCTGGTCCATTCTGGAATGCTCGATGGTTGGTTGTGGTCGATGCTTTCAGTAATTTTCCTTTTGTTGTCCGGATGTCTTCCACGACGTCTTCTGCCACAATCCAAGCCTTGTCTGCTATCTTTTGCATTGAGGGTCTTCCGCAGACTATTGTTTCCGACAATGGCCCACAATTCATGTCCGCAGAATTTCAGTCATTCTGCAAGGCCAATGGTATTCAACATCTGACTTCCGCGCCGTTTTCGCCTCAGTCAAACGGTGCCGCTGAACGATTGGTCCGGACTTTCAAGTCCCAGATGTTGAAATTGACAGAGTCGCATTCTCGGGAGGACGCATTATTGCTCTTTTTGTCTTCGTATCGCTCTCAGCCCCGCGATGGTCGCTCGCCGGCTGAGTTGCTCCATGGTCGTTCTCATCGCACCTTGATGTCTTTGCTGCATCCGCCACATCAGGTTCCTGTGCAGCGGCAGACTCCTGCTTTTGCTCCTGGCGACGTTGTCTATTATCGCACCTATCGCGGTTCACGGCGTTGGCTCGCAGGGCGCATTCTTCGCTGCCTCGGCCGCGCGATGTATTTGGTTTTGGGGGCCTCTGGTGAGGTGCGTCGGCATCTCAATCAGCTGCGCCTCTGTCGTCGCCTGGGTTCTGCCGCTCCCCGTCTGCTTTCAGCGACGGTGCCGTCAGGTCAGCGCCCTGGGGACCCATCTACTGGCTCGCCTCATCCCCAGGTGTTACCGACGCTGCCTTCCATTTTGCCTCACGGCGTCGCGCCGCCGCCGCAGCCGCCGCAGCCGCCGCCGCCGGCGCCGCCCGCAGCGGACGCTTCGCTGCAGCCGCCTGGCGCCTCCCTGGGTCACGCGCCGCCGCTCGCTTCCCGTGACCAGCCGTCCTCCGCCATGGACCTCTTGCCCGCTCCGGACCAGATGTCGTCTTCGCCCGTCGGGTGCTCCGACCACATGGAGGTCGACCCTTCGGCTCCTCTTGTCTCATTACGTGCGCATACACCTCATGTTGACGTGCACCCTGGACTAGGTTTGCAGGCGTTTCCTAGCTCCCCTCGGACCGAATGGCCGGGTGCGGGTGGCACAGCCTCGCCTGTTGTTAGGCTCCCCACCTCATCGCATACGTCAACATGGGGTCCTCCCCACGGCGGGCGGAAGCCGTATCTCACGACCGTTCGCCGATTTGCGGGGGAGGAATGTGGTGTCACCGCTAGACACCACACTTGCTAGGTGGTAACTTAAATCGGCCGCGGTCCTGTAGTACATGTCGGACCCGCGTGTCGCCACTGGGTGATCGCAAACCTAGCGCCACCACATGGCAGGTCACAAGACACGGACTAGACCTCGCCCCAGTTGTACGGACGACATTGCTTGCGACCAGACGTACGAGCCTTCCTCTCATTTGCCGAGAGACAGATAGAATAGCCTTCAGCTTAGTCCATAGCTACTACCTAGCAAGGCGCCATTTGTATCAGTGCTAATAGCGTACTAATATTCAAGAGAGATGTATTCCAACAAGAGAATAAAGATAAGTATTAAACGCATCTACGTACTTTTCCTCTTATTCATTAATAAGTCTCATGTTCCAGAACTTCAAGCCCGTCTGCGTTAGTTTAGCGTGCACCTAGCTACCTCATTGTGTCTATGCTTTCTGAAATAGACACAACATCTCTGACGCTGACATTAGGGTTATCGTCAACTGCACGAAGAATTGCCTCGTCCATTGCAGGTGTCCTCGTCGTTCTAGGTCTTCCCCAGTCGCGAGTCATAGGCTGGAATGTTCCGTGCTCCATAAGACGCCGATCAGTTGCTTCGAACGACTTCCTGTCGGGACATTTTCGTTCTGGAAATCTGTCTCGATACAAACGTACCGCGCCACGGCTATTGCCCCGTGTTAATCCATACATCAAATGGGCATCTGCCAACTCCGCATTTGTAAACATTGCACTGATTGCAAAACCAAGTTCGTGATGAACACTAACCTGTTAATGCTACGTACTGATGTGCTTGATGCTAGTACTGTAGAGCAATGAGTCGCATGTCAACATAAGCACCGAAGTCAACATTACCTTCCTTCAGTTGGGCCAACTGGCGGTGAATCGAGGAAGTACAGTACATACTGACGAAACTAAAATGAGCTCTAACATGGAAATCAAGCGTTTCCGGACACATGTCCACATAATGTCTTTTCTTTATTTGTGTGTGAGGAATGTTTCCTGAAGGTTTGGCCGTACCTTTTTTGTAACCCCCTGTATAAGTTTGCTATATGATAAGGTAAATGCCAGAAAAATGACCAGCATCTGTTATGTTTCAGAGAAAAATCACTTAGATGGAAGGTGAAATGGAAACGTCGACGACTGAACCGAAAAAAATTGTTTTGTCAACAAGAAAATCATCCAGCAAACACAGAGGAAATCAGAATAGTGCAAATGCATCACTATTTTGATACTGATTCGTCATTCTCCCATCTTATAGCCCTTGTTTGAAATGTATTTGGTCAAAGTTATTCTCTTTATTTACCACCAAGTAATTTCCTCCTATCCCACAAAGTGAAATTTTGAAGTAATACGAAAAAATTTGTATCAGACCGGAAAGTGATAGATTTCATAATGGATTGCAAGAAAACCTACTTTTCTTAGTCGAAGAAATTGTGGCAAATTTAACTGACGAGAATTGTAGCCGTCAATGGAAGTTGCGTTTAATATAATTTTTGGTGTTGCTCGCGGCTTTCGGCTTTTTAACGGGACGTCAACGTAACTGGCTACTGTGAGCACTGCCACGACGCCGCCAACTCCACGACAGAAGAGCGCAGGGTCTGTCACCGCTCTTCAGTGCAGAGCATATTATTTGAGAATGTGGAATTCATGTTCCCAAACAACGACAGAATTTTTGTGGATGTGAATGCGCCATGTCACTGGGCCACAATTGTGGAGGGCGTTCTGGACAATTCGAACGAATGATTTGGCCACGCATCGAACATTTACGGGATATAACAGAGACGTCGTTTCGTACACTAAATCTTGCACCGGCAGCATTTTCGCTATTAAGGATGGCTGTCGAGGCAGCATGGCTCGATATTTCCGCAGGATACTTACAAGGACATGTCGAGTCCATGCAACGTCGAGTTGCTGCGCTAAAGGGCAGCAGGAGGTCCGACATCGTATTGGGAACTACCCTGCGAGTTTGTACCCTCAGTGTATTCATGTTAGCAACTTGGATGCATCAGCTCTAAAACTGATTGTGCGATCATTCTCCCGCTTGTCGGCTCTTGCAATGTTCCGAATTGTGTCGATAACGTTTTCTCAAAAGGCTGATCGTATATCGCCAGTCTCATACTCTCTAAACACTAACGTGAATAATCGTCTTTTTTTTTTGTCCCTTACCCAACTAACTTTAGAAATTCCAATGGAATATTATTTCTTCTGCTTCATTTGATCTTACGTCGACCACCGCTCTTTCGACTTCTGATTCTAATACTGAATCCCCTATCTCTTTCCACCTTACTCATATTTCCCCTTCTATTAAGTTACCCAATATTGCGCCCTCTTATAAAGGCCTTCAGTGTGCTCTTTCCACCTGCCCGTTATCGCTTCTGCATGTGAATGTGGAGTTTCCATTGCCCTGTTAATATTACCGCTCTTGCTTTTAATTTCACCGAAGACTGTTTTCAGTCTTATACATACTGAGTCAGTATTTCCGGCACTCATTTCTCTTTCGATTTCTTCAGATGTTTTCTACTGCCATTTGGCCTTGGTTTCCTATTTGTTTCGTCACTAAATTCCTTGTATTTCTGTATTACTATATGTCCCTGAAAATTTTCGTACGTCATTATTTCGTCGATCATTTGAACTAATTTTTCTATTACCAATGGTTTCTTGGTAGTTACCTTCCTTGTGGCTGAACTTTTCTTTCCCATGTGTTTCATTAACCTTTCTAGAAATTTCCATTCCTCTTGAACTGAAATGGCTATGGAACTACTCATTATCGCTGAATCTATAACCTCAAAGAACTTCAAGCGTATCTCTTCATTCCTTAATACTTCCGCCTCACACTTCCGTACGCATTGATTCTTCCTGAGTAGCCTGTTATTCATTATTACTAAATTGTTACCTCAGTCTGTATCTGTTCCTGAATACGCGTTACAAACGCGTGACTGATTTCGGTGTCTCTGTGTGAACATGATTTAATTTAACTGGTGTCCTCCGGTATCTCCCTGCCTTTTACGAGTGTACTTCCTGCTCTTGTCATTCTTGAACAGTATACTCGCTTGCTTTAGGGGAACAGTAGTATTATTAGTACCAAAACAATATATTTTGCCATATTCTGTAAGGATCTGTAACGTGGCCCCCCTATAAGTTTGCTTTGAATATGGATCTCAGTCTTAAAGGACGTTGGTTGTGTGAACAACCCCAGGCAAATTCCCTGGCTAACCGTGCCCGAATAACTTTGCACTTTCTCCTTTCATGCACGGTGAGTTGGCACCAAGCCAGGCGCATTGTTCGTTTTTGCCCTTACAGTCTTTGCTTGCGATAGCTATTGCCAAATAGTAAAGACTTAACCCTCTAGGAACCACAACAATTAATATTAATTGTAGATTGTTCTTACCAGAGTATTATTTACCGTTACTAATATGTGGGAGGACAAATGTACAATTTTTAGCTTTTTTTTCATTTTTCAGTGTTTTTTACAATGAGTTATATGTAACATTGGAATTTAAGGTAATGGTACCGGCATGGGTAAGTAGATGTATAATCACAGTTTTGCGTTCTGAACTGGTTTATTACAAAAGCGCATACAATAATGTAACAACAAACGTATTCACATGCATTTGTTTTAGCAGTGGAATCTTCTGATGCAGTTTTTTCTTTGTTGGAGCACAGAAAAACCTTGCATTTTTGGCACTGAACAAAGGTATTCTGTTTCTTGCAAATTTTGCACCTTCCTCTTGTGTTATTCCACTGAGGAAAGTGGTCAATTTTGTGCTTTTGGCATTCTAGCACTGGAGTTACTGAAGTAACAGGTTTCTCGAATTTTTTGGACGTATCTTCAGTACTTGGACGTCCCCACTTGAATTTTCCTCGTCCGGCAGATATCAATGCTCTTGCAATATTAGCTTGGAACCGTCTGAGAGACAGGGCCTTGTAGTCTTCTCTATATTTCAGCCAGCTATTGACAACAGCTATTGTTATTGTGTGTCAGAAGATATACAGATACCATCTTCTGGATTTCATGGGAACTTTATACAGCGATGTCAACATATCGTGAAGATCTATTCCTCCCACATTACCATTGTACATTTGAACAATGGATGGTCTTGGGACAAGAATATGTTCTTTCTTAGTCCTATCCCAGCTTTGTGCCATGTACTTTGGCTCTACACGTGTTAGGGAAGATAACAATGTAACACATACGCTATCATACCTTTTCACAATAATGAAGTTGCCCGTTGTGTCAACTTGTTATAGTACCACGTCCTTGCGCTTTCATCTGCTTTTCGTCGGGAGGGTAGATTGGTTGAATCTTCCAGCTCTTATTGTGCCTGTGTAATAAATACCCCTCTTAAGTACGCTGACAACAACATGATACGATGTGAAGAAATTGTCTGCATAAATAGCAAAAGAGCGATTGTCTTCCAGTGCTGCAGTTAGCTTCATCACAACATTGTAACCTAGACCTTTTCCAGGTACACGCTTTGTGGCCTTTGAAGCTGCACCTTGGTAAAAGTCAAAATCATACAGCTGTAGCCCACTTTTTGAATCCCCATTTTGTTGGCTTGTTTTGTATATATTGTCGAAGACTACTGAGTCCTTTGAAAGGGATCATTATTTCGTCAACACACTGATTCTGCTCAGGCGGTTTTCTCAGGTAAGCTTGTGACAACAGAGTAAGGCAAGGTCGAATTTTTCACAGCTTATCTTCTTTCTGTGCTATTTCAGTAGCAATAAGATCGTCCTGGAGATGCAACAGTTTCTAAAAGCCATTATATCAGAAACCAGACTATACGCCATATGTTTTTCCCAGTAACATCACACACTAGCCATTTGCGCCAAGCCTATTTGCAAATAAATACCTAAAAGCTGCTCCAGCTCAGCAAGGATAATGTGAATAGTTGTTCCCAATTTCTGAATATTATAAATATTAGTTTGTTGAGCGCAGTGTTCAGCATTTCACGTGTCACAAGAGACCCGAAGTACCGCAAAGGAGTGGGCAGTTCTTCAGGTTTGTCTTCAGGAAGCTGCACAAATGGATGAATTTCTGGAGTAAAGTCACCATCGTTCCCGACAATTCTGTATCTTCTGAAACATCCTCAGGGTTTACTGGATCAAAAATAACCGACTCTTGCAACACCTCTGGAGTAGAAAGTTTTCCGCCGTCATAATATGCGCTATCGTTAGTCGGAATTTCATCATCATCCTCGTGATCAAGTTCAGCAAAATCACCTTGTGAAAATCACCTCAAGCATGTCATCAACCGTTAACTGGCAGTAAAAGAAAATGCCTAAACGTCACAATACGAACATTCACAAACATAACCGTAAGTGCCCACTGTCACACAAATGTAACGAGTTCATTTCAACATTCATAGGGTATTTCAATACGCAGAACAAAAACAATGCAAATAATTGTTCCACTAGTACTTATTAAAGGAGAAAATATTTAATACACACCGATTAAAAACCGATCAGTCACACAAACAGGGGTTCCCACGTACCTGGCGCGGCATGATGGCGACCAACTTCTGCCCTGGAGCATCTATGAAGTTAAAGGCATGGCCAGAGGCGATGTGCCTACAGTAGTTCCAATTATTCCTCACAGAATGCCCTGCATGGCTTGTACAAATGTGTAACAGTGGACATTGGTGAACTAACATTGGCTAAAGACGGTAAAACCCATACAAAACTTACTCTACATGTATGTAAGCGGGGGTACCAGAGGATTGAGGTAGATAATAAACAGCAGCAGCCACTGACACTGGGACTCGTCGAGTAGATCGGCTGCGAGAACCGAGCTCAGAGGAGACCACGAGTGCCGTCTGAGCACAGGACGCTCATCTGTTGCAGTCACTTTCCGCTCTAACAATCATGTGTTTATCATAGCAATATTATTTGTAGGCTAGTGCGCCACGATAGTCGTGTGAAGTAGAGATGTATTGTCAAACAACAGCCAGAGGCGTTTTGGGCACCGACTTCCACGATTAGGATGGCAGTGCCTCTCCTGTTTCACTCCTGAAGTGCGCCGCTTCGTCCTAGCACTCTAATCGATCATCACTGCATGGCGTCCTCCGCTTTTGCCGGCATAACTTACTTGAGGCAAGGGAATTGCAGAAGTGTGTCGCGTCTCCAATCTAATTTATATATAGTGTGTCTAATTAAGAAAGCAATTGATACAAGAGCGGAAAAATGGGCTGATATATCATAAACAGAAATTCAGAACGAGTCGTATGATTTGTGTGAGTGCGCATATTACATCCCTCGCATCCTGTACTGAAGAGTCTGTTACAAGCACACAAAAAGGGAGACCGACTGACGTCTCCCTTTCACTTGCGTCCAGTCGACGATAGAAAACTACTTGAAAAAATCATATAGTCGCTCATTTTTGTACAGTAGTAGAAGGGAGTGTCGCACACAACGTACTAAAAATCCTCAGCGGTGGAGTGTGAGCGTGGGGCTGGGGGATGGTGGGGCTGTTTTTAAAGGCGACTTTTTTACATTTTCGTCGAATTACTTGAAAATCACGGCTTTCAGAGGAAATATTTCCCAGCACAAAATTAAACGACATTACAATTAGCTCGAAAAATGTTTAATTATTTTTTCTCTGGGACTAATATTTTCCGGGTTGCGGGAGATGTAAAGATTACAGATTATTAAAAATATTGTTTTCGTGGTATAAAATTAATGTTACCTGATAAATGACGTTTGTTGAAAGCAAGTATTAAATATTTGTATCCTGTCAAAGTGCAGTAGCAAGGGATAAATTGTATTGTGGGGGTGTGACAGGGAGGAGGAACAGGGACGGTGAGTATGGAAGTTGGAAGCTGCATGGTAGCCCATGGCAGATCGCCGGAATACTGTCACGCACTTGCCTCCTTTATTGATCTACAAACAGAAGGGCAAAAAGGTGACTCCCCACTCTGTCTACTCCAGTACGTCACAAGGAGCAACTGCAGGGGGTTTCACCAAGTTGCGCCGACGCTCCGCAGCGCGCCTTAAGCCCCTGTTCGCACGACGACATGGGCTCGCGCCAGACGTTGCATGCGGCGAGTTGCACGCGAATGGTTTCGTGTATGTCTGTAGAGAAGGCGCCACCGGTGTGCACTTCAGTTTCGTCATTTTGTTAGTGGCATAATCGTGTGTAAAGTGAAAGTTTTGGCAACTGTACGAGTTGTGTGCAGTTAATGCTTGTTTGCAGAAAACCGCTGCATATGACAAAACGTTTAATAAACAAGAAGCATGTTTGCGTTAGTGACTGAATAAAGAAAAGACGTCAGCTCAGTTGCTCACTGACCTTGCTGACAGAAATTCTACTGGAAGACCGTATAAGTTATTTTAATTTCTTTACTAGAATTTGTGAACGTGAAGCACTTTTCCGACATTTTAAATACATTAATATTAAATAAAGAATTCAGCTCTCTAGATTACTGCAGCCTTTTCTCCTGTGAACAATTTTCCTTAAAAAAGAAACTGTCAACTCGAACCATGGAGTTTTGGTCTTGTACCGAGTGTTTTGATTGGGTGTATTTTTCGTAATTCGTTTGTGTATGTACGCCTATAATTTTAATTGAGTGAATTTTACTCTACAGCTCAAGTATTGTTTACGAGTCCTTGTGAAGATCGAGCATAACAGTCTCAAGCGCAGCAAGAAGTAGCTGCTTGTTATGGTAGTCAACATCATTAAAATCCTACAAAACACCTATGAATAGTTTGATACCCATAAAGCGAACAATTTCCTCCGTTCATTAATTCATGAGTTGTGCAAACGCGCGTCGCGGATGGGCACTGGCTGCTAGCGCAACCCAGTGCCCTCGTGTAAACCAGTCTTCATGCTGTCGTCACAGCGGCCCCGACATCCTTGTATTTCGCCGACGACCGACAGTGACCGAACAACGGCCAAACGATTCACACAGTTACGCCACTACGTGTGCGGTCACATTCTGGATGCTCAGAGCATCTTACTCTAAACTAAATACTTGTCTTTTGCACATACGCTGACAGTGATTGGAGTTTAATTCACATATGTCTGCACAACTTTAAATAAATACAGCGAAACTGAGAGTTTCCAATTTTGCTTTTCAAGGCCTCCGCCGATCATTTCGGGAATGTAACAGGACGCTTCTCCCGTCACATTCGTAAAGATTGTCTGGTTATTCCGATACTGAGAACAGAGTATTCGCCACATTGTTTTCGAGACGGAAGTAGCTCATTCACAGGCATTCGGCGTCTTTTTAATAGCAAAAGCCGCAATGCAGCCCTCGTCTCCGGGGACAGAGACATCGTGGATTCCATGCCATCCTAGTAGGTTAAAATCTAACCTACCTCATATGTATATTACGTGTTAACCTAACTTAACCTTCTTGATCCAGCCAAAACTTACGAAGGACGAAAGAGACAGGACGCACTGTGGTCGAAGTGTCGGCCGATATTACCGGGCGACATCTGGCGGCAGCGCCTCACGACCTTTGTCGGTGCTACTGTGAACGCCGCCGCACGAATTATTGGCGATGCACTGCGCGGATATGTTCGAGGGGTGTTTATTTTCCACAATAACCATTATCACTGCATTGAATACAGATATGAGTTACTAACAAAATTAACGCAAAAACGCATGTGGACAGAATCTTCTCAAATACCTGCGCACAGTTGTACGCTCTGACAAGCGACTTTAATTCTTGTCATACCGTACGGCAGGTGCAGCAGTTTTCCGAGAGAGACGACTTACCCCACCACGAGCGCTGCTCCGTTTTCATTTAGGCTAAAACTTCCCAGCATTTACAGTCCATTTCTGTTATGTGAGTAGACAAAACAACTTCGCTGAACAGGTTTTTATATGTTGCAGTTATTTTCAGTTTATTTTAATGTCAAATGCAGTAATTGAAACGAATATTAACAAGTGCTTCATTTTGCAAGTGTGATGTTGTTAGTAAGCTTTGTACTGTTGGTGGGAAACGCATCGGACTTGTAAATCTAGGAACTTGTCGCTGTCTTTCGTTGAGAGCATAAATTCTGTAATTCTTTTTAGTCACTTGTTAAACATTAATTGTGTTGCTGGTATACTGTATAAGTCTCTTCCATTCAGGAACTGCTATCACTTGTTGAGTCGGCTGCTGGGATTGGAGCTACTTACCACACATCCACAGCATATCTTCCAAGCTGGGTGTGAATGCTGCTAGGCTACAGAAGCAGGATTCAAAGTCGGAATTGGGTCCTATGTCTAAGATATATCAATGAAACACCGTACAAAATAATGAATTAAGAATTAAGTAACTGTTTAATGAAACAATATCCACAATTGGCTCTGAGCACTATGGGACTTAACATCTGTGGTCATCAGTCCCATAGAACTTAGAACTACTTAAACCTAACTAACCTAAGGACTTCACACACATCCATGCCCGAGGCAGGATTCGAACCTGCGACCGTAGCGGTCGCGCGGTTCCGGACTGAGCGCCTAGAACCGCTAGACCACCGCGGCCGGCAATATCCACAATTAATTCAGTGTACTCCACTAAAGAAAACATCTGATAACTAATTACAACGTTATTCTAATAAAGTGTTAGCACATATGGAAAAAGAGTCTGCCTTAAATTTATAATAATTGCCTAAATGATTCAGTTGCAATTGGGAAGTCATACTGCGATTGTTATGACATTAGTACTAAAGACGGGAAGTACTAAACAAGACAACGCGTCATACCTGTGGGCGGAGTTGAAAGCGAGTTGATCACTTCATCTGAGTGTAACTCTTCAGAGTGAAGGTTGAAGTTACGAAATCCTATAAAACGGCTTTAATGTCCCTACGCATCGTCCCGTGGTTGCGGCTCTGCCTCACCACAATAAATTAAAGGTGTTGGCTCAAGAGGCAGCGGGATGAGTCACTGGCGCTACACTAACGACCCTCGCCAACGGCGAAGTGCGGATCAGCCCGAAAACTCTCCAAGTCCCGCGACACTTCTGCTGTGGTGGCGCTGCAGCCCAGCAGAGGTGCAGTCAAGCGGTGGAGCCTCCCAGCGAAGAAGGTGTGAGACGAAGTAATTCGTACCGACTGTTTTCTATGAGGAACACTCGCATTTCTGCGATTTTGTTCTTGATTCTGTTCAGACACTGGGCTACGCATCTTCCAAGCACGTACCAGTATAAACGCTCGTCAGAAAAGGCTGCTCCCCTTCCTGCGCTATTGTTTAGGCCGTGTCCTACGTGAGCGACGGAAGCTACCGGCAGCGAGCGACGTCTGGATGCGTGACACCTCGGCGACAAGCAGCAGCATCGGGCGGAAAGATAGCGTGTCCTGCGTGCGCGAGAAAATAAAGCGAAAAGGAATGCTGTGCATGAAATTTACAAAGGAAGGAATCTCGATAGGGAATTTCATGAATATCATCAACTACGAAGATCACCAGACAAATTCTTCGAATACACGTGAATGAGAAGAGGAGCATTCGACTACCTCATCAATAAATTAAAGGCGAATGTTGTTTACATTATCAAGAACTTTTAACAGCCAATAAATGCGGAAGAATGAGTGACTACACGAGCGACTACCCTAAATAAACAGATAAATAAACAGTCTGACAACTGCAAATAACAGCTAGTTATGGTGTAGTGGTAGCGTTACAGTTTCTACGCCGAGCGAGCTGCAGCTTCTTCGCCTTGGCGAGTATGAAACTTTGTACCTTTAACGTTTGACAGTCGGAAAATCATCGCAACGCTCAATCGTGAAAACACGATCCAGTGCACATTTTATAGAAATTTCGAGAAGCCTGTAACACAATTATCGACTGTAAATAATTGGTACTGTGTAATTAAAAGATATTGTAAGTAGGCTGTTTATGTTTTCTTATTGGCAACGTTACGTAGCGCTCTGTATGAAAATCAATGGCTGTGCTGTGTGCAGTCTGTGGCTAGTTTGCATTGTTGTCTGCCATTGTAGTGTTGGGCAGCGGCAGCTGGATGTTAACAGCGCGTAGCGTTGCGCATTTGGAGGTGAGCCGCCAGCAGTGGTGGATGTGGGGAGAGAGATGGCGGAGTTTTGAAAATTGTAAGACTGGATGTCATGACCTGCTATGTATATTATGAGTTTTCAACACTATTAAGGTAAATACATTGTTTGTTCTCTATTAAAATCTTTCATTTGCTAACTATGCCTGTCAGTAGTTAGTGCCTTCCGTAGTTTGAATCTTTCATTTAGCTGGCAGTAGTGGCGCTCGCTGTATTGCAGTAGTTCGAGTAACGAAGATTTTTGTGAGGTAAGTGATTTGTGAAAGGTATAGGTTAATGTTAGTCAGGGTCATTCTTTTGTAGCGATTATTGAGAGTCAGATTGCGTTGCGCTAAAAATATTGTGTCAGTTTAAGCACAGTCATGTACAATTGTTAAAAAGGGGACGTTTCATATGTCGACCCTTAGCCTAGGATACCTCACTGGAATCTTCTGATTTTTTTCTTCTAGTTTGTGTAATTAGTGTAGCTATTGTTTATTGCTAGCGCGTAATTATAGAGAGAATTTCCTTTGTAGTTGCAGTCTTTCATTGTTGTACAGTAAAACAGGTGTGGCACACATGTAGATTTGCACCAAGTATTTCGCAGCTGCAATTAACTAGATATTATTTTCAGTACTATGTTAATGTGTTCTCTTATTTTTGCTCTTCAAATTGTGCTTTTCTGTGTTGTCGTGTGAAATATTGTGACAATAATGGCGTGTGAAAAACGTAATACTAGGCTCCAAAATAAACTGAGAAATGAGAGTGAAGACGAAAGCAGTGTGTTAGCGCCACCATGTAATGAATTAACTAATATTCAAAGTAGTAATTTGGTAACTGTGCATAGGGAAATGGAGCGGGCGTCAAATAATGGTGTAGACAGTGAAACAGGTAGTGAACAGGCAAGCATTATCGATCGATCGGTCGGCAACAGCTCGCCTCAGGAATCGGGAATGACAGAACACAATATTGCAAATACTGTAGACTCAGGTTTTGGGTTCTCACCGTTTTCTCAAATGAGTCAAGACACATTTTCAGCTTGTCAAAATGTGAATGTTGCCGGTGCAAATTCACTGCCGAAAAGCACTGAGGAACATGTTTCAGACACCAGTGCATTGTTATTACAATTAATGCAACAAGTAGGACAAAATCTTCAAAAGTTAGACACAATGGAACAACACCAGAGACAAACACAGCAACAGTTAGACACAATGGAACAAAATCTTCTAAAGTTAGACACAATGGAACAACACCAGAGACAAACACAGCAACAGTTAGACGCAATGGAACAAAATCTTCAAAAGTTAGACACCACGCTTGAACAAACACGTGAAGATTTAACTACTGAGTTACATAACATTGAATCGAAATGTCAAAAAGTCTGTAATGACGTAAAAACACAAATTTGTGAGCATTTTCAACCTATTTTTTCGCGGCATGAAAATGCATTACAGAATCACGAAGCAGCCATAAAAGAATTGCAAACCATTGTTCATGAAAATCATGAGACCTTGTGGGCTAAAATTGACTCCGTTGCATCTACCGATTCGGTTACGCAACTTGCAAAAACTCAAGAAAACTTAAAGGACACAGTAGATTCGATTTCAACACAAATGGACACTCTGAAACTTGGTTCAGAAAAACACACTGAGGAAATGTGTTCACTATCGGAGAAAGTAATCGAACTTTCGGATCAGTTCACTAACTTATCTACGAAGGTAGATGATAATCTGAACGACACAAAACCGGTAGTCTTTAATGACACAGAAGAGTGCGAACAAATTAGGAAATTCAAACAAAATCAGAATCAAATTAATACACAACACCAAAGAGAAATCCGGGAAGTACAAGATCAGCTGACTCAGGTAATACAAGAATTACGTATTTCAGAGGCCACTCGCGCTCCAATACAGGAAGAGGGACTTAGAAATACGGAACAACCAGAAAATAATAACACAGGACACTTCGTAAATTATGAAAGAAATTGACAAGGCACACCGAATTTTGAGATGGAACCACCGAAACGACGTAACAATGACCGACATGCGACTCGCCGACATGATGATTTTGACTATAAGCTGTTCATTACTTCACGTAAATTCAAAACATTTAAGAATTCTGGCAACGATATTCATCCACAAGCGTGGCTCAATTCTCTCATTGTTTTCCTCCCAACTGGTCATTAGAGCACAGGTTAGAATTTATGTGTGGCTATTTAGAGAATGAACCAGCTGTAAGAATGCGATCGCTCATTCACGATTGTCACAGTGAAGGAGCATTTTATCATGCCTTCCTCTCAGCATGTTGGTCTCAAACTACACAAGACCGAGTAAAACATAGCATCATAATGATGAAACATTTCGAACAATCTGAATTTTCCAGTCTTGTGAAATATTTTGAAGACATGTTGCACAAGAATCAGTACCTGTCAAACCCATACAGCCCCTCAGAACTCATCCGCATTTGATTAATCAAATTGCCTGAACATTTACGACATATTATTTTGGCAGGATGTTGCAAAGACGACTTTGAAGCTTTTCAGGGACTCTTACAAGAATTAGAAATTGACACAGACAGTCGCGGGATGCGAAAACAGGAAAACAATCACTACAGGTTACATCCGTCACAATTCCGTGATGACAGAAACAATAACTGGACGCAACAAGTCTATTCTTACAACGCAAATCGTGACCAAAACAGACACCACCCATATGACAACCACTGGCAGAGTAATAATAGTTACAGAGAAAGATCGCATTTCCGTAGTAATGAATATGACAGAGATTACCATAGAAACAGACAATATGGGAACACAAACAATTATTATCAAGGGAGACAGAATAACTTCAGACACAACAGTTCAGCGCGCAGTTACGATTCAGGAAGAAATTCCCCACCACGTGACCGGCAAGAAAGAAACTATGGAATCTACCGACATGACGACAGACGATGTGATCGTAACGACAGAGCTGAATTGCATCAGAACTCGGCAAGGTGAATTTGTAGAAGTTCGGTCTCCTAATCCCAATAACGGCGCGCGCCAACAAAGAGACAGACAATGACTCGCACCGCAGGCAGCCGCGTGCGCCAGCTGGCTCAGAGAAAAAATAACACAGATGCTAACCTTGAGAAAAATTCCAGTATTCTTTACCGACGTATCCCGCTCGATAATTGCGTTGAAGTTGAAACTCTGTGTACTAGGAAGAGTAAAGGTTTCCACCACATTTCTCATGTAAAACCGTTTATTGAAAGATAATCTGTTTTTTAACTTAGTCTTTGCCATAAAACTTTCACTTCACGCATTAGTACAATTTGTCACATTGAGAAACTGTTAACATGCAACAATGTTTTGAAGTTAACTATCCAGTCTAGAACCTAGGGAACATTTTTAAACAGAAATTACGAATGCATTGTTATAGTGAACAGACGACACAGTGTTGTTATTTGTACATTCTTGCATGTTAGTTGCATGATTATGTAACGACTATAAGGCTTACATACTTAGAACATATACTGGTACTGCTAATAAGATTTTAATGCAACATTTTGGTTTACTTGAAAATACATTCTGGATTTAAAGTACTTTCTGTGAGATACCAGATGACACAGTGGTTAGTTTATGTGACAGTTACACGATTTTATCACGACACTACTAATGAGCGACAATTTACAATGTTGCTTTTGCAGTGTTTCTGTTTTATTTCTGCACAGTTTTTCTGTATTATTCTGGAAAGTAAAACATGTTTTAGTAGTAACTTTTGTGGTATAACTACAATGAGACAGCCTTTTTCGTAGCACAAAAATACGTTACATTATAGTGCTTTCTTGATCACAGTAAGGTACGTAATAACTACGGTATCCATACGCAAAGCATTTCACTTTCGTTTATGATGAGGTAAGTATATTGACTTCAGCATAACTTTGCTTACAGAGGACGGTAACTACGACACTTCCACAGAATTATCTTACAGCAAGACGCACATTTAGCGCTACAGGACACGCATTTGAGGGATTAATTTTGTACTTAAGCCATTTGTTTTTCAAGATTTTTGAATTACAAAGAAAGTTTTCCATGATACATTTCATTCCACTGCTGTAATCTGTAACACCTGAGGGTATAATTACATTAATCCTCAGGGGGGTACACGCCTACTTTGTGTACCGTGTGTTTGGCAAGCACAAGGAGCCCTAGCTAATATGGTATTTGCTTATACAACTTTACACATTGGTACCTTATTTCTCTAACACAGAATTACACAGCTATCTGATCATTTAACTGAGAGAGACAAACTTTTTTACTACGGCAGTGACAGATGTTTACTTAATTACACCGTTGGATAACTTCACACTTACGAATTTGTATTTTGTCTGTACTTTGTGAACTGTTCAGACTTTTTTGGAACCATTGTGATACTATGAGAGCTTGAATGATGTATTTGGCATGGGATCATGATTTTTAAAGTACGTTTGAGGTAGATGACACTATTGAAATGAGCAGAGAATTTTTTTTTAGGTTTTGAAATTATTGGAGGAAGCTACGACGATTTTGAGAGTTGACTGATGTGTTATGATGTTATTATTACGATGACTATGTGTATTATGCTGTTGCGGTATGTTTATGATCAATAAGCTGATGCTAATTGAGTTATTTGAGTATGCTACGTATCTGTTATGATGAAATATTGAAGAAGTGTAGACGAATAAGGTAAGGAATAATGAGTAGTGGTTAGGGAATCTGGTTTGTGAAAAAGGTTGTTGGAAACCAAGAATCGTACTTTAAGAGTTATGAAATGTATGTAAATGCGTGAATGTATTACAATTCGACGAAAATTTTGTGGACTCTGTTATGTCAATAGGATTTTGTTTCTACAGATTTCTAACGCAAATTCTTGACCTGTGAAATATTTTTATATGAGACTGCCACTGTAGCGGAAACTGCTGTCGTAAATATTTCCGTAAGAAAGTTAAGTGACCACCTGCATGTAATGCGTCATGGGCACCCAGCTGTGTCAGACGCCTGGAGAAAAAGCCATTAGTGTGTGCCTTTTCAGAGGCACAGGTAGAAAAAAAAGGGCCATTATCTTCGCTATTGACATGTCTTTGTAGAAAGCATCGGAAATACGACACGCTCAAACTTGAAAACATATGATTACACTTTGGAGCTCTTAATTTATGATATTTACTAAAATGCCTAATGAAATTATGAGAAACATTTTTACATCTATTGTCTTTCTAGTTGAGAGATTGCTCAATTTGTTTAATATCTAGTTTCTAGCTGCCCTGCAGCATTGGTTAAAATAAAATTTTATAGATGTACTAATATAAATATTTTATGCCTACAGACCCAGTAAAGAATAACTTTATGATGTACTTCAAAAAAACGAAGGAGCACAAAAAGACATTTCCCTTCACAGGAATTGCATACAGAATTTTCTTTTCAAGTACTTGGTAATTTCTTTTGTAGAATAAATTGTGATGCATCACTCTAGTATTAAGATGTGACATAGGTATTAGACATGGCCATCTTTAGTGTAATATTTTTTTCTGCTTGAGCTTTGTCATGTTTAGATATAAGTTATTGCATTTGCTGCTGCTGTTTGCCAGGCATAATGTTACTGAATTTGACTTTGTATTACGCTGTTAAGCCTGTTTTACTACGCATTTATTTTTCTTGTTTGCTGCACAGTGCCTTATATTAGTTGTAATATTGCAATTGCTTTGCCAATTTGAATTTTTTGTCATTAATGTTTGTGTTAATTGTTTTGTGCTGCTGCATTGCCTCGTCCCTTAGTATATATATCTGAGCTCAGTAGATTTAAGTTAGCTTAAAATGGGGTAGCCTATATAAGAGAACGAGTTGTGATGAATTGGGAGAAATGCATTGAGAGGCTATGAGAATATGGTTTACCCAACAAAGTATTTTGAAAGAGGATATGAACAAAAAGTAGGTTTTGGAGACAACGTGTTTAGGTAGGATTTTCTTGGAAATAAATGATTTAAGATAATGGAAAATAAATAATGAGGTAAGAAGTATGTGAACATATAAAAACAGAAAGCATGCTTGGACAGGATTTTTTTGGTGGAAACAAATGTTGAAATAAGACGAAAGATCTATGGAATGAAGTTTTGGGTTGGACTGCAGTCCAATGTCACACTGAAAACGAACCCTGTCTTTCCTTTTGTATTATTTTGCTATGTGTGTATGTACCATTGTGTATTTTTTTCCTGTCTTTAAGTGTTTAGCTAATAGGATTTATGTTGTAGAATTTTTCAAATACTATGTTATTTACCTTCTAAAGATGCTTAGACATTATTTATTCTGTTTTGTTTTAATGCTCATGTGTGAAGTTGATGTTTCAAAAGTTATTCTGATCTTTTGATATATTTACTTATGTCATAATTCCTGTAACACTGGTGTATATGTCTATTTCTACTCTTTTGTAAAGCCTGTTTTACTACAAATGTTATCTGTATTGTTATGTTCTTTAATGATGTATTTTGTGCCTTTGTTATTGTATTCTCATGTTATAAAATTGTAATTGACACCAGTTCATCATATTATTAACTTGTAAGTTACATTTCACTGCACACATTTCTGTTGGTCATAGTATATGGAAAATATGTGAGAAGTAGGGACTGTTAGTGTTTGCACATGTGTTAATAATTCAGCAAGGGACTGGATAACAGCATTGCTGGTTCTAAGGACAATTTCAAAAACTTTGTGAGTGCACAAGTGGTGGTTATGGACTTGCTATATTCTCCACAAGACTCTTCGATGGTGATTGTGCACCTGCACAGTTGCAACAGACAGCTGCTGGCCGTCTCTACAAGGACTACAGTGGGTCTGCATCTTTGATGGCCCACCATTACCATTATTTCTACAAGGACTGCAGTGGGTCTGCACCTCTGGTGGCCCACCAATACCGTAATCTCTACCAGGACTACAGTGGGTCTACTCTGTGATGACCTACGTACCAATATTCTTCAAACCTTCGGACTGACTCTGCAGTGGGTTTGCTCTGTTGTGCCCCATTACCTGTCTGCATGTCAAGAGTCAGCACTGTCTTTCCGTTGGAAGGACAACACTACTCCTTCAAGACTGCATGGAAATCCACTACTTCCATGTGCATTTTCTTTTACTGCTCAGACTTTGAGAAAGACACTGCTATTTTACTGTGATGAACGATCAGGACTGTCTTTATGGACTGTGAGAAAATTTTAGCTTTTGACCAACATTGTATCAATAAGTGTGTGCCTTTGATTTCTTTGTTATTGTAATTATGAAAAATTTTATCAAATCATTATTGGCCACTGCCCAAAACAATTTGTAAAATTTTTTGTGTGGAGCATGGGGGCTATGTAAGTAGGCTGTTTATGTTTTCTTATTGGCAACGTTACGTAGCGCTCTGTATGAAAATCAATGGCTGTGCTGTGTGCAGTCTGCGGCTAGTTTGCATTGTTGTCTGCCATTGTAGTGTTGGGCAGCGGCAGCTGGATGTTAACAGCGCGTAGCGTTGCGCAGTTGGAGGTGAGCCGCCAGCAGTGGTGGATGTGGGGAGAGAGATGGCGGAGTTTTGAAATTTGTAAGACTGGATGTCATGACCTGCTATGTATATTATGAGTTTTCAACACTATTAAGGTAAATACATTGTTTGTTCTCTATTAAAATCTTTCATTTGCTAACTATGCCTGTCAGTAGTTAGTGCCTTCCGTAGTTTGAATCTTTCATTTAGCTGGCAGTAGTGGCGCTCGCTGTATTGCAGTAGTTCGAGTAACGAAGATTTTTGTGAGGTAAGTGATTTGTGAAAGGTATAGGTTAATGTTAGTCAGGGTCATTCTTTTGTAGCGATTATTGAGAGTCAGATTGCGTTGCGCTAAAAATATTGTGTCAGTTTAAGCACAGTCATGTACAATTGTTAAAAAGGGGACGTTTCATATGTCGACCCTTAGCCTAGGATACCTCACTGGAATCTTCTGATTTTTTTCTTCTAGTTTGTGTAATTAGTGTAGCTATTGTTTATTGCTAGCGCATAATTATAGAGAGAATTTCCTTTGTAGTTGCAGTCTTTCATTGTTGTACAGTAAAACAGGTGTGGCACACATGTAGATTTGCACCAAGTATTTCGCAGCTGCAATTAACTAGATATTATTTTCAGTACTATGTTAATGTGTTCTCTTATTTTTGCTCTTCAAATTGTGCTTTTCTGTGTTGTCGTGTGAAATATTGTGACAATAATGGCGTGTGAAAAACGTAATACTAGGCTCCAAAATAAACTGAGAAATGAGAGTGAAGACGAAAGCAGTGTGTTAGCGCCACCATGTAATGAATTAACTAATATTCAAAGTAGTAATTTGGTAACTGTGCATAGGGAAATGGAGCGGGCGTCAAATAATGGTGTAGACAGTGAAACAGGTAGTGAACAGGCAAGCATTATCGATCGATCGGTCGGCAACAGCTCGCCTCAGGAATCGGGAATGACAGAACACAATATTGCAAATACTGTAGACTCAGGTTTTGGGTTCTCACCGTTTTCTCAAATGAGTCAAGACACATTTTCAGCTTGTCAAAATGTGAATGTTGCCGGTGCAAATTCACTGCCGAAAAGCACTGAGGAACATGTTTCAGACACCAGTGCATTGTTATTACAATTAATGCAACAAGTAGGACAAAATCTTCAAAAGTTAGACACAATGGAACAACACCAGAGACAAACACAGCAACAGTTAGACACAATGGAACAAAATCTTCTAAAGTTAGACACAATGGAACAACACCAGAGACAAACACAGCAACAGTTAGACGCAATGGAACAAAATCTTCAAAAGTTAGACACCACGCTTGAACAAACACGTGAAGATTTAACTACTGAGTTACATAACATTGAATCGAAATGTCAAAAAGTCTGTAATGACGTAAAAACACAAATTTGTGAGCATTTTCAACCTATTTTTTCGCGGCATGAAAATGCATTACAGAATCACGAAGCAGCCATAAAAGAATTGCAAACCATTGTTCATGAAAATCATGAGACCTTGTGGGCTAAAATTGACTCCGTTGCATCTACCGATTCGGTTACGCAACTTGCAAAAACTCAAGAAAACTTAAAGGACACAGTAGATTCGATTTCAACACAAATGGACACTCTGAAACTTGGTTCAGAAAAACACACTGAGGAAATGTGTTCACTATCGGAGAAAGTAATCGAACTTTCGGATCAGTTCACTAACTTATCTACGAAGGTAGATGATAATCTGAACGACACAAAACCGGTAGTCTTTAATGACACAGAAGAGTGCGAACAAATTAGGAAATTCAAACAAAATCAGAATCAAATTAATACACAACACCAAAGAGAAATCCGGGAAGTACAAGATCAGCTGACTCAGGTAATACAAGAATTACGTATTTCAGAGGCCACTCGCGCTCCAATACAGGAAGAGGGACTTAGAAATACGGAACAACCAGAAAATAATAACACAGGACACTTCGTAAATTATGAAAGAAATTGACAAGGCACACCGAATTTTGAGATGGAACCACCGAAACGACGTAACAATGACCGACATGCGACTCGCCGACATGATGATTTTGACTATAAGCTGTTCATTACTTCACGTAAATTCAAAACATTTAAGAATTCTGGCAACGATATTCATCCACAAGCGTGGCTCAATTCTCTCATTGTTTTCCTCCCAACTGGTCATTAGAGCACAGGTTAGAATTTATGTGTGGCTATTTAGAGAATGAACCAGCTGTAAGAATGCGATCGCTCATTCACGATTGTCACAGTGAAGGAGCATTTTATCATGCCTTCCTCTCAGCATGTTGGTCTCAAACTACACAAGACCGAGTAAAACATAGCATCATAATGATGAAACATTTCGAACAATCTGAATTTTCCAGTCTTGTGAAATATTTTGAAGACATGTTGCACAAGAATCAGTACCTGTCAAACCCATACAGCCCCTCAGAACTCATCCGCATTTGATTAATCAAATTGCCTGAACATTTACGACATATTATTTTGGCAGGATGTTGCAAAGACGACTTTGAAGCTTTTCAGGGACTCTTACAAGAATTAGAAATTGACACAGACAGTCGCGGGATGCGAAAACAGGAAAACAATCACTACAGGTTACATCCGTCACAATTCCGTGATGACAGAAACAATAACTGGACGCAACAAGTCTATTCTTACAACGCAAATCGTGACCAAAACAGACACCACCCATATGACAACCACTGGCAGAGTAATAATAGTTACAGAGAAAGATCGCATTTCCGTAGTAATGAATATGACAGAGATTACCATAGAAACAGACAATATGGGAACACAAACAATTATTATCAAGGGAGACAGAATAACTTCAGACACAACAGTTCAGCGCGCAGTTACGATTCAGGAAGAAATTCCCCACCACGTGACCGGCAAGAAAGAAACTATGGAATCTACCGACATGACGACAGACGATGTGATCGTAACGACAGAGCTGAATTGCATCAGAACTCGGCAAGGTGAATTTGTAGAAGTTCGGTCTCCTAATCCCAATAACGGCGCGCGCCAACAAAGAGACAGACAATGACTCGCACCGCAGGCAGCCGCGTGCGCCAGCTGGCTCAGAGAAAAAATAACACAGATGCTAACCTTGAGAAAAATTCCAGTATTCTTTACCGACGTATCCCGCTCGATAATTGCGTTGAAGTTGAAACTCTGTGTACTAGGAAGAGTAAAGGTTTCCACCACATTTCTCATGTAAAACCGTTTATTGAAAGATAATCTGTTTTTTAACTTAGTCTTTGCCATAAAACTTTCACTTCACGCATTAGTACAATTTGTCACATTGAGAAACTGTTAACATGCAACAATGTTTTGAAGTTAACTATCCAGTCTAGAACCTAGGGAACATTTTTAAACAGAAATTACGAATGCATTGTTATAGTGAACAGACGACACAGTGTTGTTATTTGTACATTCTTGCATGTTAGTTGCATGATTATGTAACGACTATAAGGCTTACATACTTAGAACATATACTGGTACTGCTAATAAGATTTTAATGCAACATTTTGGTTTACTTGAAAATACATTCTGGATTTAAAGTACTTTCTGTGAGATACCAGATGACACAGTGGTTAGTTTATGTGACAGTTACACGATTTTATCACGACACTACTAATGAGCGACAATTTACAATGTTGCTTTTGCAGTGTTTCTGTTTTATTTCTGCACAGTTTTTCTGTATTATTCTGGAAAGTAAAACATGTTTTAGTAGTAACTTTTGTGGTATAACTACAATGAGACAGCCTTTTTCGTAGCACAAAAATACGTTACATTATAGTGCTTTCTTGATCACAGTAAGGTACGTAATAACTACGGTATCCATACGCAAAGCATTTCACTTTCGTTTATGATGAGGTAAGTATATTGACTTCAGCATAACTTTGCTTACAGAGGACGGTAACTACGACACTTCCACAGAATTATCTTACAGCAAGACGCACATTTAGCGCTACAGGACACGCATTTGAGGGATTAATTTTGTACTTAAGCCATTTGTTTTTCAAGATTTTTGAATTACAAAGAAAGTTTTCCATGATACATTTCATTCCACTGCTGTAATCTGTAACACCTGAGGGTATAATTACATTAATCCTCAGGGGGGTACACGCCTACTTTGTGTACCGTGTGTTTGGCAAGCACAAGGAGCCCTAGCTAATATGGTATTTGCTTATACAACTTTACACATTGGTACCTTATTTCTCTAACACAGAATTACACAGCTATCTGATCATTTAACTGAGAGAGACAAACTTTTTTACTACGGCAGTGACAGATGTTTACTTAATTACACCGTTGGATAACTTCACACTTACGAATTTGTATTTTGTCTGTACTTTGTGAACTGTTCAGACTTTTTTGGAACCATTGTGATACTATGAGAGCTTGAATGATGTATTTGGCATGGGATCATGATTTTTAAAGTACGTTTGAGGTAGATGACACTATTGAAATGAGCAGAGAATTTTTTTTTAGGTTTTGAAATTATTGGAGGAAGCTACGACGATTTTGAGAGTTGACTGATGTGTTATGATGTTATTATTACGATGACTATGTGTATTATGCTGTTGCGGTATGTTTATGATCAATAAGCTGATGCTAATTGAGTTATTTGAGTATGCTACGTATCTGTTATGATGAAATATTGAAGAAGTGTAGACGAATAAGGTAAGGAATAATGAGTAGTGGTTAGGGAATCTGGTTTGTGAAAAAGGTTGTTGGAAACCAAGAATCGTACTTTAAGAGTTATGAAATGTATGTAAATGCGTGAATGTATTACAATTCGACGAAAATTTTGTGGACTCTGTTATGTCAATAGGATTTTGTTTCTACAGATTTCTAACGCAAATTCTTGACCTGTGAAATATTTTTATATGAGACTGCCACTGTAGCGGAAACTGCTGTCGTAAATATTTCCGTAAGAAAGTTAAGTGACCACCTGCATGTAATGCGTCATGGGCACCCAGCTGTGTCAGATGCCTGGAGAAAAAGCCATTAGTGTGTGCCTTTTCAGAGGCACAGGTAGAAAAAAAAGGGCCATTATCTTCGCTATTGACATGTCTTTGTAGAAAGCATCGGAAATACGACACGCTCAAACTTGAAAACATATGATTACACTTTGGAGCTCTTAATTTATGATATTTACTAAAATGCCTAATGAAATTATGAGAAACATTTTTACATCTATTGTCTTTCTAGTTGAGAGATTGCTCAATTTGTTTAATATCTAGTTTCTAGCTGCCCTGCAGCATTGGTTAAAATAAAATTTTATAGATGTACTAATATAAATATTTTATGCCTACAGACCCAGTAAAGAATAACTTTATGATGTACTTCAAAAAAACGAAGGAGCACAAAAAGACATTTCCCTTCACAGGAATTGCATACAGAATTTTCTTTTCAAGTACTTGGTAATTTCTTTTGTAGAATAAATTGTGATGCATCACTCTAGTATTAAGATGTGACATAGGTATTAGACATGGCCATCTTTAGTGTAATATTTTTTTCTGCTTGAGCTTTGTCATGTTTAGATATAAGTTATTGCATTTGCTGCTGCTGTTTGCCAGGCATAATGTTACTGAATTTGACTTTGTATTACGCTGTTAAGCCTGTTTTACTACGCATTTATTTTTCTTGTTTGCTGCACAGTGCCTTATATTAGTTGTAATATTGCAATTGCTTTGCCAATTTGAATTTTTTGTCATTAATGTTTGTGTTAATTGTTTTGTGCTGCTGCATTGCCTCGTCCCTTAGTATATATATCTGAGCTCAGTAGATTTAAGTTAGCTTAAAATGGGGTAGCCTATATAAGAGAACGAGTTGTGATGAATTGGGAGAAATGCATTGAGAGGCTATGAGAATATGGTTTACCCAACAAAGTATTTTGAAAGAGGATATGAACAAAAAGTAGGTTTTGGAGACAACGTGTTTAGGTAGGATTTTCTTGGAAATAAATGATTTAAGATAATGGAAAATAAATAATGAGGTAAGAAGTATGTGAACATATAAAAACAGAAAGCATGCTTGGACAGGATTTTTTTGGTGGAAACAAATGTTGAAATAAGACGAAAGATCTATGGAATGAAGTTTTGGGTTGGACTGCAGTCCAATGTCACACTGAAAACGAACCCTGTCTTTCCTTTTGTATTATTTTGCTATGTGTGTATGTACCATTGTGTATTTTTTTCCTGTCTTTAAGTGTTTAGCTAATAGGATTTATGTTGTAGAATTTTTCAAATACTATGTTATTTACCTTCTAAAGATGCTTAGACATTATTTATTCTGTTTTGTTTTAATGCTCATGTGTGAAGTTGATGTTTCAAAAGTTATTCTGATCTTTTATATATTTACTTATGTCATAATTCCTGTAACACTGGTGTATATGTCTATTTCTACTCTTTTGTAAAGCCTGTTTTACTACAAATGTTATCTGTATTGTTATGTTCTTTAATGATGTATTTTGTGCCTTTGTTATTGTATTCTCATGTTATAAAATTGTAATTGACACCAGTTCATCATATTATTAACTTGTAAGTTACATTTCACTGCACACATTTCTGTTGGTCATAGTATATGGAAAATATGTGAGAAGTAGGGACTGTTAGTGTTTGCACATGTGTTAATAATTCAGCAAGGGACTGGATAACAGCATTGCTGGTTCTAAGGACAATTTCAAAAACTTTGTGAGTGCACAAGTGGTGGTTATGGACTTGCTATATTCTCCACAAGACTCTTCGATGGTGATTGTGCACCTGCACAGTTGCAACAGACAGCTGCTGGCCGTCTCTACAAGGACTACAGTGGGTCTGCATCTTTGATGGCCCACCATTACCATTATTTCTACAAGGACTGCAGTGGGTCTGCACCTCTGGTGGCCCACCAATACCGTAATCTCTACCAGGACTACAGTGGGTCTACTCTGTGATGACCTACGTACCAATATTCTTCAAACCTTCGGACTGACTCTGCAGTGGGTTTGCTCTGTTGTGCCCCATTACCTGTCTGCATGTCAAGAGTCAGCACTGTCTTTCCGTTGGAAGGACAACACTACTCCTTCAAGACTGCATGGAAATCCACTACTTCCATGTGCATTTTCTTTTACTGCTCAGACTTTGAGAAAGACACTGCTATTTTACTGTGATGAACGATCAGGACTGTCTTTATGGACTGTGAGAAAATTTTAGCTTTTGACCAACATTGTATCAATAAGTGTGTGCCTTTGATTTCTTTGTTATTGTAATTATGAAAAATTTTATCAAATCATTATTGGCCACTGCCCAAAACAATTTGTAAAATTTTTTGTGTGGAGCATGGGGGCTATGTAAGTAGGCTGTTTATGTTTTCTTATTGGCAACGTTACGTAGCGCTCTGTATGAAAATCAATGGCTGTGCTGTGTGCAGTCTGCGGCTAGTTTGCATTGTTGTCTGCCATTGTAGTGTTGGGCAGCGGCAGCTGGATGTTAACAGCGCGTAGCGTTGCGCAGTTGGAGGTGAGCCGCCAGCAGTGGTGGATGTGGGGAGAGAGATGGCGGAGTTTTGAAATTTGTAAGACTGGATGTCATGACCTGCTATGTATATTATGAGTTTTCAACACTATTAAGGTAAATACATTGTTTGTTCTCTATTAAAATCTTTCATTTGCTAACTATGCCTGTCAGTAGTTAGTGCCTTCCGTAGTTTGAATCTTTTATTTAGCTGGCAGTAGTGGTGCTCGCTGTATTGCAGTAGTTCGAGTAACGAAGATTTTTGTGAGGTAAGTGATTTGTGAAAGGTATAGGTTAATGTTAGTCAGGGCCATTCTTCTGTAGGGATTATTGAGAGTTAGATTGCGTTGCGCTAAAAATATTGTGTCAGTTTAAGCACAGTCATGTATAATTGTTAAAAAGGGGACGTTTCAATATACCTATGAAGTGTTTATTCTTTACGAGTTAATTTCTTCGAATTATTGGAGGGAAATGGAACTTTATGGTGTATAATTTGTTTAATTTAACAGTGTGCTTAAATAATGAAACTTAACTTGAACTTGAATTTATTTCCAAATATTAATAAGAATGTTGCTAGTGTAAATTGTTTTAAAGCATTGAGGGCCAAATAATCTCAAGTGGAGTTGTAGTTCAGCATTTATGTGATGAAAAGTGTTTCTGAAAAGTGAGCGTAGTTAATTATAAAGAAAGGGACAATTTAAGGGCACCCACTTTAATCTTTACTAGCAGGGGAAAGTCAACTTGAATATGGGTTTTGAAAATGAATCTGAAACATTGCCACTGTGGTATGAATATGAAATGTGTTATTTCAGTGTCATTTTACTGCATTTGTGATGTGTATATGTATGTTAGTTAAACTTGAACTCTTCTCAGGTGCTACTTAGTCTAGTGTTGTCCTTGAGAACACTTTTTTGTGCTGAATTAGTTAAAGGTTGAAGTGATGATTGTAGTTAAGACGGGGAAATCTCTTTTACATTTCTGTGAGTGCAAACCTATGCTGTTTATAACTACTACTACCCACTGTGCAGTTCGTCTGGTCGTTATAGGTGTTCATTGCACTTTACTAAGAAAGAATTACTGAAAGTTCCTTTTGCAAGAGTATATATAAATCCATTGAGAATAATGTTTGAAAATTATTAAAATTATTATGCCTAAATAGGCTGGCAACCTTTTTTTTGCTTCATTTGCGTTCATTATTTTCTAAATTATAGTCTTTCTGCTATTTACTAATTGCCCCCCTTACGAAATTCACGTTCGATTTCCTCTGTCTTTTAGGTTAATGCACGGTCAAACTTCTCAAAATTCCTCCCAGAGGGTAACACTTGTTGCAGTTAAGATCATATTTGACGCATTTAAAAGTCCGCGGTAGCGTTATACTTGGCACCGCGTGACGGGACGTTATTCAGTTTTAGTCTCCGAGATAGTGTGAAACGTAAATATTGAGCGAAAAACAACAGTAGAACGAGTACTAAACGTCCGGCGGCACGATATTGTAACATAGAGTATCAGTTGAAATAGTAGAGAGTTTCCCAGAGGGAAGACAGGAAAGAGGACGCAATCAAAGACAGCGGGTATATCAATGAATCATGGATATGTTTGATTAATCAAAAGTCAAAATTGAAGTGAGTGAGAACGCATTAGGACAGGACTTATTAAAAATGTCTGTACAACTAGCAGCACACAGTAGCAATATTAATGCACAGATTCCTGAACACTGTTGTGTCTAGCTCATACAGCATAGACACAATGAGGTAGCTAGGTGCACGCTAAACTAACGCAGACGGCCGTGAAGTCTGAAACAGGATACTGGATGAAAACTATAAAGAAAAGAAGGGAGCTTCTTTTATACTTAACTTTAATGAATCCTTGGAATACATCTCTCTTGAATATTCGTTAGCTATAAGCACTGATACAAATGGCGCCTTGCTAGGTAGTAGCTATGGACTAAGCTGAAGGCTATTCGATCTGTCTCTCGGCAAATGAGAGGAAGACTTGGTAGGTCTGGTCGCAAGCAATGTCGTCCGTACAACTGGGGCGAGGTCTAGTCCGTGTATTGTGACCTGCCATGTGGTGGCGCTAGGATTGCGATTACACAGTGGCGACACGCGGGTCCGACATGTACTACAGGACCGCGGCCGATTTAAGTTACCTCCTAGCAAGTGTGGTGTCTAGCGGTGACACCACAAACACGTTCAACAAATGAAAGCTCAGAGTAGTGATATTAACAAACGCATAGAAACACAAGGTCAACAAATTGAATGTAAGGGATCAAGATCAGCAAACAAATTGATGAAGTAAATTCAAGAATAGGTGTAGTGAGAAATGCCATTAGATATTTAAAAAGTGAGATAAATATTATCAATGATAATGTTGCCACTATGCAAGGGTAAATTAATGAAATTAGTGATAGGGTTGACGTTAAAATCATGAAAATTCAAGACAAGGTAGAACCTTTAGTAATAAGTAAAGTTAATTAAAAAGTATTCGGTCTAAAAACATAAGTATTAACTAAATGCAAGACCGAAATTTCTCAAATGAGACAATCGGTGACAGAATCCGAATGAGAGTTGTGTAAACAAGTAGCAAACAGCGAACACAAGTCCGAACAAAACACTTCTCAGATTCAAGACGAAATGTGTGACATTGAAAGACAATACGATAGCGGGGCAGAAGTTACTAAGAACTGCTAAAGAAGTAGAAAGACAATACGATAGCGGGGCAGAAGTTACTAAGAACTGCTAAAGAAGTAGAAATCAAAAGACCAATAAATGCCCCCAGATATACAGGAATTGTCAGTTGATAACATTTCTTGGAACGATCTGATGGTCGAACAGGATTTGTTGCGGAAGGAACGGGAAGATCATGAACATAGAATAACTAAACAAACCATTATTCCAGTCACAATTTATGATATTGAATTACAGGTACTTTTGGGTACAGGTTCACAAATTAGTGCTACCTCAGAACCTTTTTTGAGCATATCTCGAATAAACCAGGATTGGTTATGATGTCTGTAAATGGGGTAAAAATTATTGGAACAACCGGCAAATCTAATAAGCCCATCCGTAAACAAGTACTAGCAAATTTTGAAATTTAAGGGAAAAAGTTTGAACATGACTTCTTAGTCGTACCTGAGTTAAATGCCGAAATGATCCTGGGTATTGATTGGCTAGATAAAGGAAAGGTATTTTTAGATTGTGGGAAAGGTGTTGTTAAAATTAATAGGGAATCTGGTAATTTGGAAATTAAATTTACAGAAAACAAAACTTTACGTGATGATAATGTTGAATCACTAGTGCTAGACTTGGACCCGGGTAATAATGGTTTGACCAGCCTATTGAAATTTATCATGGGCAGAATTTAATGATGAGTGATATGAAAACAAAAACTTTTAAAGAAATTGTTGACGAAATTCAAGAACTTATGTCAGAACAGAAAACTGACTTGTTTAGCATTTTGACTGTTAGTCAGGAAGTTTTCTCTGATAAACCCAGTATGGTAAAGAACTTTGAATACCGCATTGGTACAATGGAATACGAACCATTTTTCGTAAGATCCTACCCATTGCCGTTAGCAAAGAAAGAAGCAGTAGAGGCGGAAATAGACAAAATGATCGAATGGGGAGTTATAGAAAGAAGTAATAGCGAATATAACAGCCCGCTTACTATTGTGAACAAGAAGGATGGAGGAACGAGAGTTGTAATTGATGCACGGAACTTGAATAAAAGTGTTAAGAGAGAAGTAGACCGACCGGATAATTTGGAACAGCTGCTGTAGAAATTCCATAATGTAAAATATTTGAATGGCTTAGCCCCCACTACCGGATATTGGCAAATCCCACTACACAAAGAATCCCGTAAATATACAGTATTCCTATTTGCAGGTAAATGTTACCAGTCTTTGGTCTAAGCACTTCTGTTTCTGTTTTCATCAGAGCACTGGATTCGGTACTAGGAAGAGAACTTTGTGCTAGATTGACAATATATGTGGACGATTTATTAATTGCCACCGAGAATTGGAAAGAACATTGTGCATTATTGAACAAAACCCTTGCGGTTCTTCAAGCAGGTGGAACGACTTTGAAACTGAAAAAGTGCGAAATGGTAAAACAAGAGAGAAAGTTTTTTGGACATATTATAACTACATCTGGGATTAAAATGACCCAGAAAAGTTGAACGCAACTGAAAGATGCCCACCACCTAAGAACCGAAAGCAGTTGAAAGCATTTCTCGGTCTTTATGGATTTTATCGCAAATTTGCGGAGGGGCAAGCATTTAACAGCCCTCATTTAAAAGGTTTATTAAAAATAATAGTGCTTATATTTGGATAGCAGAATGTCCAAAAGATTTTGAGGAGTTGAAGAAATAATTAATTGGAAAAAATATTTTACATCATCAAGTTTTGAGTGAACCATTCCATATGATTACCGATAGTAGTGCATACGGTATTGGTATAGAAATTTTTCAGGAGAGAACAGAATCAATTGAACCCTAGCAAAGTATAAGAAAAATTATACCATTTCAGAGAAAGAACCACTAGCCATTATGCGGGGGATGAAAAAGTTTCTAAATTATTTGTGGGGGCACAAAACCAATATTCATACAGATCATAAAGCAATGACTTTTCTAGAAGACTGTCGCCTATTTACCGGCAGATTAAGTCACTGGGCTCTAGATCTGCAGCAATTTGACTCTGAGATTTTCTGTGTATAAGGCAGTGATAATTATGTCGCAGATGCTTTGTCACGTTAACCTGAAGACATGAACAATTTACATGAGGAAAGCAATGATTACGGTACTTTTAACATGGGGTATATTAAAGAGGTTCAGAGTAGAAAGAAGATTGAACGAGTTTGCAAATGTATACGGTTCCATCACAACGAAGACGAAGTTTGGAAATCTGTCAAAATAAATTTCAGTAACCCCAAGTTTCCTCAAATATGTAAATTTTATAAGATATTTAATGGTATTTTATGCAAAAGGAAAAATGTAAATGTAGAGGAGTGGAGAGTTTATTGGCCATCTCAGTTTGAAACCGAGGTTATTGACTATTTCCACCTCGCTTTAGGACACTGTGGTCCGAGAAAAATGTATTGAAAAACTAACCGATGTAATAGTAATAAATGTGGGTGTTACTAAGAAAATAACAGATACAATCAAATCGTGTGATATTTATCAAAGAGCGAAAGTTGCCACCCGACCAACCAAGGTGGCATGCAAAACACTATACCAGAAGAAACTTTTGAATTATGATAGCTGGATTTGTATGGGCCTCTCGCAAAAATGTACGGAAATTGTACATATATTGTTGTCGTTTTGGAGTTATATTCTAAATTTATTAAATTATTACCTTTCAGAAAGGCTACTGCAAGAGCAGTGTTTATCAAAATCACTGAATACTTTCACACAATTGGAAAGTCCAAAGTGGTACTATCCGATAATGGGCCTCATTTTATCTCAAATTTATGGAAGGAAGGAATGAAACAAAATGGCGTACAAGTAAAATAAATTTCGGCCTACCACCTAGCAAGTAATCCGGTAGAATAGTATATGCATGAGTTGTGTCGAACCTACTGCCACCACAATCACAAGGCTTGGGGCAGGTTTGTTACAGATTTTGTAAACATAATGAATACCCTTTTTCATGAAACTGCATGTTTTACACCTGAAGAAATCTTATTAAATTGTTAAAGTGTAATTGAGGAAATATTGCAATTTCCACCCATTATAGGCCTTGATATGAAAGAGAAAAAAGATTTGGTTAGGAAAATAATTAAAGAAAAAGCGGAAGCTAGAGCTACAAGACACGATAAGGGCCTCAAAATGGCTGAATTAAAAACTAGTGATTTTGTTTTAGTAAGAACTCATGAAAAATCCAGCGAAATTAATCATGAAATTTCTAAATTCAAATACATTTATAATGGTCCCTTTGAATTGCAAGGAACTCTGCACACCAGTGCATATTACCTCGTGTACCCCCCATCTGAAAAACCACTAGCGGTTAGCAATATTGTAGACCTAAAGCTGTATGTCCACAGAAATAAACCATAAGAGACAACAGTGAAAATGGTGTGTGTGTCTATATATATATATATTAATTTATATGATTTTGTTTGACCAAGTGTTGTCATGTTGAAAAGAATTTTATTTTTCTCTTAACAAATTTCTAATGTCTGTCTGTAAGTTTCAGATTCAATACAACAAAATGAAATGTACTACATATATTTGTTCCTGACTATGAGATGTATAAGGACTGCGAGAATGAAGTATTGCAGTATGAATATATGGACTGCCGCAGGTGTTACTGGTCAGACAAACAATGACAAAGAAAATGACAAAGGACTGCCTTGAAAACAATTATCGCGAGTAAATTACGAATAGGCGTATGTCAAACTGTCTGTGAAGTTACGGTCCTGTGACATAGCAGTAGAAGCCGCTGTTATACGCATTAAAATGCTTCGACGGATGGGAAGCCTCCGCACAGGGTTAGTACACAACGGAAAGAGCCGGCGCGGCGCAGCGCTTGCTAACAGGAAACTCCCAGTCAGAGCGGCTACGTGACGGACCCGGGGATCGGAAGGCAGCCAAAGCGATGGAAGTCTCCCCAAGCGTCATAGTGACGTCACAGGAGGCTTTATAAATGGCAGCTTAACAGCCTGTCGAGGATTCCGCTAGTATTTTGCTTCCGACGTCGTCACTGCGCTACTCTGCCTCGGGGGCGGGACTTAAGACTCTCGCGGCGTCTAGTTGCACAGAGTAGTATTTACACCTCCAACAGTTTGGTTCAGGTATCAGTGCCTCGTAAGCTTGAGTAATGTTTACTCTCTCTCTTCTTCATTAGAAGCTTATTCACGATCACACCGAGTTCCCTGGTTTAAAGTTTTTCCAGCTTTACAGATTCTGCTCCAGAACTACGAGCCCACTTCGCCTCAGCCAGGTTAGTGTCTAGCTCCCTCTTCCTGATCCGCTCGCAGCAAACAAATCGGACGCGACATAAAAATGTAGTCCTTAGGTGCTACAAAAAGCTATTCATTTCCTCTAAGTTGTATCCATTCATTTTCGTTCAATATTACGTACTTTTGAATACAATCAGCAGGAATTTTAGTTATTGGTTGAAGTATTCTAGTTTTCCGGCTTCATGATCATAAGTGGAAAGTAAGAAAAGGGTCTGTTTACATATACTATGGTCAGGTTCAATCTTTTTACAAACCAACTGTCATTGCTTAGAACTTCCTGGCAGATTAAAACTGTGTGCCGGGCCGAGACTCGAATTCGGGACCTATGCCTTTCGCGGGCAAGTGCTCTACCAACTGAGCTACCCAAGCATGACTCACACCCCGTCCTCACAGCTTTACTTCTGCTCTTGCTCGCGAAAGGCACAGGTCCCGAGTTCGAGTCTCGGCCCGGCACACAGTTTTAAACTGCCAGGAAGTTTCATACCAGCGCACACTCCGCTGCAGAGTGAAAATCTCATTCTGTCATTGCTTAGTTTTACATACTGTCTTTTTGCATCGTCCATTAATGAAAATTCCTTCTCTGGTGCTATATACGTAAACAACCGTTTATTTCTATCAAACTCGACTGGTGATGGCCAGAGCTTGTATATGTGACACAGACTGTTATCGACTAATGGGATGTTTAATGCATAACTTAATATATTACCAGCAACAAATACGTCTAAATCAATCAACTTCATTAACTGGTACCCCATGTCTTCAGTTAGAGCTACTGGGAATTGCTTATCTTTAATCGCATCTTTAATCATTTCAAGATATTTTACAACTTGTATGGGGTTTATTAAGTGTGATTCTAATATTCCCTTCTGAGAATTGACAATAGCTGTTATCAATAAATCATACTCTCGCTCTAGTTCATTGAATATTGATATCAACTGTATAAGTTACTCATTTAGAGTCACTAAAATAGCAATTTTTCTTAATTGTCGATCTGATGAATTCTTATACTGCAACAACTGCTGATTCAGTTTCAATATCCCTTGTGTAATTATCTTTTCATTTCTCGCTATTGAGGTTACAATATGGCTGAAACTATGTAACGTTGCCTTAACAATTGTTACCTGTTCTTTTAACAACCTAAGTAATCCTTCTCTTCTCCTTCAAGCAGGTTGATGTTGCTTTTAAAATAAGATGCGTCATCTTCATCTAGTGTTCCAAAAAGCACTTTTCTTATTTCACCAACGAAGTTTAAAATTCCACGTTTTCTAAACCTGTGTCTGTGACGTGCTAATTGCCCTATTAGACCCTTTGACTTTGTTATCTTACGTACATGCCATTGTAGCGCCTGTTTTGCACTAATGCACTCTATCGTGCTCATATTCAATTGTAAGTGTTTTTGCTGCCAAAACTCTACTGCTCTTGCTGCTAGGTTTTCAGTGGACTCAAATGTTTGTTTTAACTCTACTAGATTAAAGTAGCTTACAATTCTCCAGGTAACGCTATATAAACTGACCGTACCTTTGTTGTCATAGTATAAACCTGGGGACGACTGGAATTCGGTAACTTGTAGATCCGGTTGTGTCCTTACCGATGCAAATCCCGTAATTAGGATGACCAATCCTATCTTCATGAACGTTGCCATTTTCCTGCAATTTAAAAGAACTCTTTTAATCTATTTGCGTGCACTTTTAGGTACTTGTTCCCTCTTAACCGAATTACTACATTAGGACCCTTTACTTCAGTTGCAAGATATGGGCCTCGCCACTGACTATCTAACTTCGTCGAGCGACCTCTTCGTACGCTTTCATCAAATAGAAGCACCTTGTCGCAAACTTCCGTGCATTTTGTGTTTTGTCATAGTACCCTTTATTTTTAACCTTTGTTTGTGCCATTAATTCTCGTGCGCTCTGATGCATATTGCGTAATCTTCCTTTCAGTTCACTAACATAATCATCATAATTGTAAATTACATCTGCTGGCCTTTTCTGTAATACACCTCGAACGTTGCATATTCTTCCAAAGAACAGCTCATGCGGGGTATAACCTGTGACACTATGCGGAGTAGTGTTCAATACAAAGACTGCATATGGAACCCAAGTGTCCCAATTCGTTTGATTTTTATTTATATAGTGTCTCAGGGTCTCTGCCAAAGTCCGATGTTTTCTCTCTAATGCTCCATTGGCTTGCGGATGGTAACTAGTAGTGTGGATCTATTCTATATGTAATAATCTACACACACTTCGCATTGTTTCACTCATAAAATTGATTTCCATATCACTTAATAATTTCGACGGTATGGCATATCTTAAAGTAATTTTCTCTGCAAGTACTCTAGCAACTGTTTCTGCGTATTGTTGCTGAATTGGCTCCGCTACTAGAAATTTTGTTAATGCATCTTGGAACGTAAGTATGTGCTTATGGCCTCGATCCGTTAGTGTGAGTGTGCCAACTATTTCAACATCACAACTCAAATACATATGCTGGGGTCGATGTTATTTCCATAGGTATCTTAGTTTTACTTTGTGTTAACTTATTTCTTTGACAGCTTTCGCACTTGTGAATATACTGCTCAATATCTGCTTTCATACCATCCCATGTACAATATCGTTCATTTCTTTCATACGTCCTACCAATTCCTTGATGTCCCCCTATTGGTGAGTCGTGCTACTGCTTAAGAATTTTGAATTTGAAGGGCTCGGAGAGATATAGTCATAAGCCACAACTTTCACGAAATTGAGTTTTTCATGTTGTGGCATTCTTAACAATGTGTTCTTCATAACGTGTTGATTAAGTTCCATGTTACTGCAACAGATGGGAGGCTATGATGGAGTGCAGTTTTATGCTGTGCCATCTGGTGGTAGTTTCAGAAGATACATAGTCACAAGCCACGGCAAAATGGCAGGTGGGTCAGGAACGTCTGAAGCGTCTTCGGGTCTTCGACGCATATTTGATGCAGACAGTAGTGGAAGTGAAGAGCTTGACCCTTTGGATCCTGACACTGATGAATCTTGGCAACCATCGACCAGCAGTTCCAGCTCATATGATGTTTCGGTAAGTATATAAAACGGTTTATTTCTGGTGATTAATTTCCTGTGGCTTGTGACTTTGTTTCTCTCAACATTGACAACGCATTTGACAGCCATGCTGTGTGTTAATGATGAAACTTCATGGGCAAATTTATATTACTGCTTAATGATGAAATAATGTAGTTTCAAAGGCAAAAGATGTGTAAAAAATATTTTCTCATTAATGTTATTTTAACGAAATTTAATGTTTTGTGTGGCTTATGACTATATCTCACGCAAATTCTTAGACTATTTTGCTCTTCATATTATAGGTTGAAATGAGTAGAATAAATGAAGAATCGCCCGAAAAAGCAAAGCCTTCACGAAAAAGAAAGCGAAATATTGATCAGTGGAAGAAAAATAAAGCAAAATGTCGACGAAATGCTGGTCAGCAGTATAAGTCTTTAAAAACCCACAAGACTGTTCAGGCTGCTTGTTTAAATAAATGCTTCACAAAACTACTTGGAGAGGAAGAAAACGATTTTCATTCATTTTCGGACATAGGAAACTTTAATGCCCAGAATACTTACCTGATGAGCTGTATGAAAATAAAACCGAAAAAGCGGAGGTTTGTTCACTATTTAAATAAAAATGGTTTAATATTTTGTATATTTATTTCGTTATATTTGTCATAATTTCTTTCAAAGCTATCCAAAAAAGACTTCCAAGAAAGTATCATCCAGGGATGTTACATTTTCTTATAATGTGAGGGTATGCGGAATAGAAGTCATGATCTGCAAGGAAGCTTTCCTAAGGGTTCATGGCTTACAGATACATGCACGAAGAGAAAGGAATTTCCAACATCAAATGAAGCAGGGATTTGCAGTGCCAAAAGAAGATGGAAGAGGTTTGTATGTTACTCTGTGCTATAAGTTAGGAATGTACTCCAACTGAGTACTATACAAATATTTCAGTTAGGAAGAGGATATAAGCTCATCTTTCTTTTCTTTCATGAAAATATGGAAACTACCCACATACATTTCAAGACGAAGCTTATACAAAGTGTTAGAGAATTTCTCAATGCCACACCGAAATATAACAGTCATTACAGTAGGCAACAGAACCCCAATAAAGTGTATTTGGATTATGATCTCACAACTGCTTCCTTATTTCGACATAAATACTCAGAATACTGCAAGGAAAAGCAGGTTCCTGCAGTATCTGAAAGTAAATTCAGAGAAATTTTCGTATCTGAATTTAACACAGGCTTCAAACTACCAATAAGTGACACCTGTTCAAAATGTGATGGATTTCTAATTGCAATAAATAACCCAGAATTATGTGCAGAAGAAGTCACAGAAAAGAAACAACAATATGAACTGCATCTCAAAAAGGCTGACAGAGGACAAAATATGATTGCATCTTTAACTGCTCTGGCTAAAGAAAATTCGAAAGAGCATCATGTGATAGCAATGGATATGCAACAAACGTTCCCCACACCTAAACTAACAGTTGGTCCAGCATTTTACAAGAGAAAAATATGGACATACAACTATGGTATCCATGACTGTGGATCAAATAAGAGTTATGTGTTTCTGTGAAGCGAGAAAGATGGAGGAGGACGGGGTTCAGATGAGGTTGGGAGCTGCTTATTGAAGTACTTGGAGATAACTAATCCTCAGACAAAACATCTCCACATAATCACAGACAACTGCAAGGGCCAGGAAAAGAATTGGACTGTTTTTGCTTTGGAAAGGTCCCTTGTTGCTACCAAAAGGTTTGATTCTGTCCAGCATTACTTCCCTGTGGTAGGTCACACCATGCTACCTTGTGATCGTGATTTTTGACGCATTGAACGGTATGCAAGAAACAGACGTGCAATAGTGTACACTCCAGATGAATGGGCAGAAGTAATAAAACCTGCGAGTCCAAAACATTTCATTGTAACTAAAATGGAAAGAGAAGATGTCAGAAGTTTGGAAAGACTGAAGACATTGATCTCAAAACATACAGAATCCACATTTGGAGATCCCCACCATTTCAGTGAAGCTACTCAATTTAAGTTTGAGTCTGAAGATGTCTTCAAGCTAAGTGTAAAGCACTCTTATTCAGACATAGGAGCTTTCATGTCAGTGGATATTCGTGTCAAAAAGAAAGGAAGGCTAGTCGAACCAAATCCATATCAGCTGCCAATAAAGTACAGAAAGCCACTACGAATTAACCAGAAAGAAATTGATGTACTGTCTCTTGTGCCATACATACCTGCAGCAAATCAAGATTTCTTTCGGTCCTGTACTGTAAATAACGTGTACAATGATGAGGTAGAGGAACTTCCTTGATGCAACTGTATCAATGAAAAAGTAATTTATACATCTCAGATACCTGATATGTATATATTAATGTGTAAAAATTATATTTTCTGCTTGCTATGTAAGAGTAGTTAAAATAAATCCTTACAAATTCATACTTTACGTTTTAAACAATTTTTTGGGAGATATAGTCATAAGCCACCATTGACTACATCTTAATTAGAATCATTCTAAAATTAATGTTTTATAGCATGCACAGAGTTGACTATTTAACAACATGCTTCGCAAGTACTAAGAAAGTGTTTGCAGTAGAAATAAAGTTTCTATTTTGTATTAAACATTTTCAAACCTCCGTGGAACTTTAAACTCGCTGTATCTCAAAACTAGTTCGATGTGGCTTATGACTATATCTCTCCGACCCCTTCATTGCTCTTCTGGGGTTAGACTTTTTAATTGATCTTGGGCTTTACTTTCATCTATGGCTTTTCCTGACTTGACGCTAGCATTTACTTCCTGTTCATTTACATTCGTTTCTATATTCTGATTTGCTGTCTAAATGTTTCGTATTCGAGATAGCCCATCTGATACCACATTTCTTTTGCCAATTTTGTATACAATCTGATAGTCATACTCTTCGAGTTTGAGCCTAAATTTTAACAATCTCGATGAAGGATCTGATACACTACTTGTCCACAATAGTGGTTTATGATCCGTACAGACAGTGAACTTACGTCCAAACAAATATGGTCGAAAATGTTTGACAGCCCAACATATTGCTAACATTTCCCTTTCTATTGTACTATAATTTTCTCCGCTTTATTCAAAGTTCTCGATGCATATGCAATAGTTAAATCACTTCCTAACTTACCTTGTGATAAGACTGCTCCAAGCGAGGTCTGACTATGTGGTGACAATAAAGTCCTTACTAAAATCAGGGTATTGTAAAATAGGGAGATTCAAAAGTTTTTCTTTCAGCTGTTGAAACGCCTCATCTTGCTCATTTCCCCACTCATAGATAGTTCCCTTTTTCAACAGTTCGTAGAACAGCTTTGCAATCTTACTATAATTGTGAAAAAACAATCGCCACTAATAGCCACTTAAACTGAGGAATGCCTTCAACTGAATTGTGTTAATTGGCTGTGGATACTGTTGCACAGCTTCATCCTTACAGGGGTCTGGCTTCAATACATCTGCTGTGAGTACATGTCCTGGAAATGTAACTTCTTTTCGCTGGAATTCGCATTTGTCTATCTGCAATTTTAAATAATACCATCTGAGTCTCTCAAAATCCTCTTCAAGCCTACAATTATGTTCTTCTAATGAAGAAAAGAAAATTATCACATCGTCCAAATAAATGAATGCCTTCTCACCTTGAATTCCCATTAAGACTGTAATCATTAACTTTTGCAAACTATTTGGAGCCGTTTTCAATCCCATAGGCATCCTTTTATACTCATAATGGCCGTAGGGTGTGCTAAAAGCAGTCTTTTCTTGGTCTCGTTCGTCTAATAACACTTGATAATAGCCCTTGCCTAGATCCAGAGTGGAAAAATACTTTGCGTTACCCAGACCGTCTAAAATTTTATCTATCCTTGGCAAGGGAAATACATTATTAACCGTTAATTCATTTAATCGTCTGTAGTCCGTTGCTACACGCCATTTTTGCTTTCAACTGGCGTCAATCTTTTTGGGCACTAATATTAAAGGTGAACACTGGGTACTACAATGTCATCTTCTAACATCTTATCAATTTCGGCCTGCAATACTTCTTTCTGTGCCTGTGGTATTCGATAAGGCCTCATGTTAACCACCTTTCCCTTGGCTTCTGGAACTAACGGAATTTCATATTTAACAACCTCTGTATAGATTAACCTATCTCCCAGTAACTGGAACACATCATTGTAAGCTAGACATATCTCTATTATAGCTTTCTTCTCTTCACTATTTAAGTGATTTACACGCAGTACTTCTTTTAATTTACTGGCTCTGGATTTCCTGTCTGAATGTATTTTTTGTACTTGTCTTACCGTCGCTTCTTCCACCAGAGGTAGCTCCTCGCCTAACAGTAAAGGATCGTCTAACTCAACTTTCTTTTCATATTTAAGACTCTTATTATACACTTACCTTCCCTTACAGCAACTATTGCATTGGGTGTAATTAAGTCTGCCTGTAATTCTTGTCTTGGAATGATTACTTCCGATACATCCAATAAACTTACTCGTACTTTTACAATCTTTTCTTCTCTAGGGCCTACAATTAACGTACACTTTTGTGTCACTGTATTTCCTTCACGTCTCACGGTAGCCTTGCTATCATAACAGTTTTCTAATTCTGCAGCTTCGACTGCAGCTAAATCGACCTTCGAATCTGTGTTCTGCAACACCTCTGCATAACTGCGTTTAGACTTTTTGTCATGTTCTACCTTTACTAACTCGGCTTTTACCGAAACTGAATCATTACAATTTTCATTTCTTGCCTTTGAAAAATCATCTCCTTCTAAGCAGTTACGATTACACCGTTCTTTTGTGGGACTCATCAACCTCTTACTAACGTTTTTCTTACTTGCGTTTCTTACCACCACAGACTTCTTTCTAACGTTTATCTCATACGCGGCTCCTACCGCTGTCGAAGTACTCACTCCTTCCTTCGAAACATCTTGACCTCGTTTCACGGTTCCGCCCGTAAACGGATAAACATTTCGCGGTGCCTCTATCTCGCTAGCACCCGCGGTACTCTTCACGTTCCTAGTAGCGCTTCCTAACGCTGTCTTAACGACAACTACTCGACGCGACTCTTGCGCCGTCCACAACTTAAATCGTTTTCCACAAATCATAACATCTCTTGTACCATAATCTATAACTGTGTTATGCTTTGCAGGAAAATCTCTGCCTACAAGTCTGTCTAATGGCGGACCCACTTCTGCCCCTATTACATGGAATTGTTGTCTTACAATTCCGTCTTCAAGCTGTGACTCAGTTTCTAAGGCGCCTTCTGTTTTAACATCATTACTCATATCTTTAATTCTAATACTCTGAGCAGAATCGCAATTTTCTGATCCCCGTACACTGTTCTTTAGCAATAAAATTATTTGTGCCCCACTATCTATCAAAAACCTCACTGGATTCCGTACGCCCTTTTCACATCTTACCGTCATATACTCATTTCTGTTAGTGCAGTCTACCTTATATACCTTGCCAGATAGGTCGCAATGCGACTTCCTCATGGCGCCCCCTTCAGTTTCCCTGTGCCCCATATTTCTTTCGTATTAAGGGCCAATTCTTACAGTATCGAGCGTAATGACATTTTAATTACACTTAAAACACAATTTTTGTCATTGGCTCGTAATGTTCCCCATAAACCTTACCTTCTTTCTGCTTTCCTGGAAAACGTTCTTTGTCGTCCTTTTCTTCTTTTCGCGGTTTCATCTGTACTGGTACCGTGCCTAGACTGCGTTCCCTCTTATTACCAGAACACTTCTTTGATATGTGCCCCTACTTTCCACAATTAAAACACTTTTGAATTTTATGAGATTCTATTTTCTGAGCTCTCCTTTCCATTGGTTTCTCTCGCGCAGACCCGATCGCTCTTTCTTCTGTTGATGCAATATCTACTGCTTCGGAGAGCGTTATTGACTTCCCTCCAGCCCTTATTATTGTCTTAATATTGGTGTCATCTAAGCCTTGTATGAATACTGCACGACCTAATTTGAACACTGATTCTGTCATCACCTCTTTTATTGCCTCACGGAACTGCTGCTGAAGTGCATCAGCCCCATTGGGCTATGTTTTCCCATGGTTCCTGTCTGCTCACGAACATTTTGCAAGCGTAATAGTCTAGCGTTCTCTTGCATGCGTAATTTTCTACTAAGATAGCTCTACCTGAAAGCCAAGTGGCAGTTCTTTTACAAATTTCAACAAAACATCATGCTGCTCTCGTGCTACCAAGTCGAAATCACTGTCGTAATTGTCCAAAAATTCATTTAATTCTGCCTTATTTCCATCAAAAGGATGCGATAGCAATTTAATAGCCCCACTGAGGTTAATATATTGCCTTGGAGGTGCGGACGGATTTGCCTGACTATCACTAACCGTTTCTTCATTAGATAAGATGTCATTGTTAAACCTTTGTCTCACCTTCTACTCCAATTTTTCTTCTGTTGTAGCTGTGCGTCGTCAGCTGCGGCGGACCCGCAAATCTGCCTCCCTGGCGATGTAGCTGCTACTGGTGGACTATCTCGTTCACCTGATGGCCCCGGATGTCGCTTTCGGTGTGTGGACATTTGCCACGCCGGACATTTGCCACGGCGGACATTTGCCACGATTTTACCTGATCCAAAGTGTTGGAACCCTTCCTTGTCTCCCCCTCCTCCTGCTCCTCCTCACTCGCCGCCCGACCCGCAGTAAAGGTTCATACTGAGCCTTTCCGCTGGTTTACTTAACGTAGAACCAGACTCTCTTTGGATTTTCCGCCACATGTCTAGAGAGAGTTTCGTAGTGGAAACTATTAAATGCATCTCGCATTGAAATCCACACCAAATTTTGAGCCTCAGTAAAACTTCGCCAATCTTGGAGATTTTGCGTTCTTCTAAATTATACTTACCTTTTTCGGTGATCCTGCAGCAGCTTTCTGTCGTGTTTAGTGTACCATGGGGGATCATTCTCGTCTCTTATTAATTTATGTGGTATGAATCTCTCGAGTGCTGTTGATACTATTTCTTTGAACTTAAGCTAGATATGGTCTTCACTTGCATAGTGAGGAGACTGTCTGTTAGAAAGACTTCAATCGAATTTTTAGTTGCTTTTATAAATAGATATATTTTGCGTTTAGTTTTGGTAAATTTCTTTGTTACGGAATTGAGCCTCGCTACGAGTGTGTGTTCACTAATGCCTGTATGCATCGTGATGCTCAGGATTATTTGTGAAATGGTTCAAATGGTTCTGAGCGCTATGGGACTTAACATCTTAGGTCATCAGTCCCCTAGAACTTAGAACTACTTAAACCTAACTAACCTAAGGACATCACACACATCCATGCCCGAGGCAGGAATCGAACCTGCGACAGTAGCAGTCCCGCGGCTCCGGACTGCAGCGCCTAGAAGATTATTTGTGACTAAGAGGTCAAGTGTGCTTTCATAACCATTTATAATTTGAATGGCTCGTGAAGTAATTCTTTAAAATAATTTAAAAAAAAGCATCTAGAACAATTATGGAAGTTGTTTTCTATTGATAATACGGTCTGAAAATGTATTTCTGTCAAAATACGGATGGTAGATCAAAGTCACTGCCAGCTATAATTGTATGAGTAGGGTACCTATTTGTGATGACACTGAAGTTTTCTTTGAACTGTTCAGCAAGTGTTTCATCTGAGACCGGGGGTCGGTAAAAGGAGCCAGTTATTAATTTATTCCGGTTGTCGAGTATAACCTCTGCCCATATTAAGTAACAGGAACTATTTGCTTCAATGTCGCTTGTGAGCTGTAAGACACATTACATTATTTTTCCTTAAATTGTGCTTCTTGTTTCTGTTGTAGTGCAGATCATTACAATTATGGCTTTTCCCTCCAAAACCTAGGATGCTTTCTCTGTGACCCTGTAAATACCAGAGCTAAACAATGTAGAACAACAACGTACGTTACTAGCATAGCAGTCTGTACTACTTCATTTCCTTATTTCTAACATTTTAAAATTATGTGTCGACTTTAGGTGACATGTCAATCATAGATGTTCTTATCTCTATTTAGTGAACGTATTTTCAGTCATGTTTTGAACATTGTCCCGCTACACTTTATTAACTAATGTTTCGCCGCAAGAGATATCGCATTTTAGAAAGTAAATTAACATGGAGTATGTCGTTCTTCTTTTCAAACATTCACATACCCATTTCTTCATTCCTTGTTGTCTTTTGGGCATGCAGTTGTAGTAATTAAAGTAGGCACAAATACAGTGATAAAAAAGAAATGAGTAACGTACATTGGCATTCAGTTTACATCGTTCCTTTCTTGTTGCTCGCATGGCGATGGACTGTTTCTATCGCAATCAGTAAGCGTGAAAGGAAGCTACCGTATAGACAGAGGGATCTATATTTATACTTGGCAGAACTAATTACATAGTGACATAATCGTCGGTATTTGCTTTCGTTTCCCAAAAGTTATAAATATTTCGATTTCGTAAAAAAAAGCTCTGTATTTGCGCAAGATGTCGAAGAAGAAGGTCCCTTACGTGCTGGTTGTATCGAGTAAGATGTGGAGACGGCGGTTTGAAAGCGGACAGAAGAAGTACGAGGAAGGGCGTCCCTTACCTGAGGGATTGCTACCTGGCGAAAGAGTTAGTGTGGCAAATGTCCGGCGTGGCAAATGTCCGGTATTCGTCTTCTTCTTCCATGGGTAGAGTGGACGGAATGGCGTGACCTCACGCCTGTAGTCAACCCGCGATGCAGGGGCTGGTCGAATTCACTCGAAGGGGGGCGTCCTTAGCCCGTTCGGTCTTCTTCTTCTGCGTGCTTTGCCTCCGAAAGTTTGCCTCGACTAATTTCTCTGTCTAAGCCGTCAGTCAATCTTAACTTCGGGGTGACCTTTATCCGAAATAAGAAGCCTCACACCTATTCCTCAAGTTTATGGGCCGTAACTAAATGGTTGTCAGACCTACACAAAATCATGTCCAGATGTTGTAAATGATGCCTAAACGGATGCTCAAACAGGTGCCCAAACCCCACACCTGGCACCAAATTTTTTTATCGCGTCTGATTTGTTTCCTACGAGCGGATCAGGAAGAGGAAGCTAGACACTAACCTGGTTGAGGTGGAGTGGGCTCGTCCAGCTCGTAGCTCTGGAGCAGAATCTGTAAAACTTTAAACCAGGGAACTCGTTGTGATTGTAAATAAGCTTCCAATGAAGAAGAGAGATAGTTGGAGAAAACTTTACTCAAGCTGACGAGGCACTGACATCCGAACTAAACTGCGGCTGGTGTTCCTAACATGTAACTATTACTCTGTGCAACTAGATGCCGCGAGAGTCGAAGCCCCGCCAGTGAGGCAGAGTAGCGCAGTGACGACGTCGGACGCGGAATCCTCGACAGGCTGTAAAACTGCCGTTTATATAGCCTCCTGTGACGTCACTATGACGCTCGGGGAGACTTCCATCGCTTTGGCTGCCTTCCGATCCCCGGGTCCGTCACGTAGCCGCTCTGAGTGGAAGTTCCCTGTTAGCAGGCGCTGCGCCGCGCGTCTCCCTCCCCCTCCGTGAACCGGTCACTGCTGCGGGCCAGCCAGCAGGCAGCAGCCAGCAGGAAACGCAGATCAAAGGCAGACTAGCGGCGCCAGGTGGGACGGGGCGGAACGGCAGGGTCAGCCGGTGACCGCGCGGGCGCCACAACAGGTGCAGGAGGAACTGCAGCAGGAGCAGACCGCCGAAAACATGCAAATCGACGGGACGACGCCCGCGGACGTTACGAGTAAAATAAACCAGATACCAGGATACGCGGCGATCACAAACACAGACACAGAATCTCAATGCGGTACGGCAATAACGGTACGGAACTGGATCGACTTTGGCGAGACTGAAATGTGCTCTCGAGCGGCCGGGGGACGGCGCTGAACGTAGATCAGACGTTCGTTATCAACATATATGCACGATCTGGCACAGATACACTATGTGGCCAAGTATACGAACACCCCCAAAAAGATACGTATTTTATATTACTCGCATTGTGCTGCCACCTACCGCTACGTACTCCATATCAGTGACCTCAGTATTCATTAGACATCGTGAGAGAGCAGAATTGGCCGCTCCGCGGAACACACGGACTTCGAACGTGGTCAAGTAATTGGGTGTCACTTGCGTCAGACGTCAGTGCGCGAGATTTCCACGCTCCGAAACATCCGTAGGTCCACTGTTTCCCGATATGATAGGGAGGTGGAAACGTGAAGGGACACGTACAGCACAAAAGCATACAGGCCGACCTCGTGTGCTGACTCACAGAGGGTCGTAAAGTGTAACGGGCAGACATCTAATCAGACCATCACACAGGAGTTCCAAACTGCATCAGGATCCATTGCAAGTACTATGACAGGCCGGAGGTGAGGAGACGTGGATTTCATGGTCGAGCAGCTGCTCAAAAGCCACACATCACGCCGGTAAATGCCAAACGACGCCTCGCTTGGTGTAAGGAGCCTAAACATTGAACGATTTGACAGTGGAGAAACGTTCTGTGGAGTGACGAATCACGGTACACAGTGTGCCGAACAGATGGCAGGGTGTGGGTATGGCGATTGCTCGTTGAACGTCATCTTCCAACGTGTGTGGTGTCAACGGTAAAATTCGGAGGCGGTGGTGTTATGGTGCGGTCGCTTTTCATGCCTCTAAAACGGCTCTGAGCACTATGGGACTTAACATCTATGGTCATCAGTCCCCTAGAAGTTAGAACTACTTAAACCTAACTAACCTAAGGACATCACACAACACCCAGTCATCACGAGGCAGAGAAAATCCCTGACCCCGCAGGGAATGCTTTTCATGGAGCGGGGCTTGCACCCCTTGTTCTTTTGAGTGGCACTATCACAGCACAGGCCTACATTGATGTTGTAAGCACCCGCTTGCTTCGCACTGTTGAAGACCAATTCCGGGATGGCTATTTCATCTTCCTGCAAGGTGGAGCACGTGTTCATAATGCACGGCCTGTGGCGGAGTGGTTACACGACAATAACGCACTTGTAACGAACTGGCCTCCACAGAGTCCAGATCTGAATCCCACAGAACATCTTTGGGTTGTTTTGGAAGGCCGACTTCGTACCAGGCCTCACCCACCGTCATCGATACCTCTCCTCAGTGCAGCACTCCGTGAAGAATGGGCTGCCATTGCGCAACAGACCATCCAGCATCTGATTGAACGTATGCCTTGCGAGAGAGTAAGCTGTCATCAAGGCTAAGAGGAGGCCAACACCGTATTATATTCAAGCATTGCCGATGGCGGGCGCCACGAACTTGTAAGTCAAACACCCGTACCAAACATATGCCCAAAGCTGCAAGAACTAATCCGACGACTGAAAATAGAAGTTTCGTGGTGCTTCTCCATCTAACACACACCTAATGTACATAACCACTACAAGAATAGTAAAAGCAGCCTGCACAGGGTATATGTCAGCAGAGCAGCAACTGAAAATCTAGCGCACGTTGAAGTCTGTCCTGTCATATTTTTCGGCCACAACAGCAACGAATGCAGCTTGCAGCTCCAGGAAGGAAAGACCGCGGACACAAGAAGCACGTGGAAGCTAAATACAGGACTCTTGCAGGACGCAGACCCGCGCAAGCAAATAGAAAGAATGCCTGCCGCACCGCACACACTACAGCAGGACGACCGAGTGGTGACTGGCACGACCGAAGCCGACATTGCGCAGCCTGCTGATAACATGCAGCGTGGAGAAACCGTTCTGGAGGGGAACCACTGCCGAGTTCTACCAGCAGTGCCTGAAATACGCACTCGACGCACCAGCAGACGGCAAGCGGTACCTGGCATGATTACGGAGAATCGGGGCCAAGCTCCCTCAAATAAAGGAACATCAAATAAGGGACGGCCTCACCAGAAGCAAAACATATGGCGAGGTGGAGCAAGAGCCACCACCATGCACAACCTTAACAGGGAAAGAGAGAAAGCCACAGGAAAGGGTTTAAGAGAGTTGTAGGACTAGGAGGAGAAGACGCTTACGAAAAAATGGTTCAAAGGCTCTGAGCACTATGGGACTTAACTTCTGAGGACACCAGTCCCCTAGAACTTAGAACTACTTAAACCTAACTAACATAAGGACATCTCACACATCCATGCCCGAGGCAGGATTCGAACCTGCGACCGTAGCGGTCGCGCGGTTCCAGACTGTAGCGCCTAGAACCTCTCGGCCACGAGGCTTACGATTAAAATCAACAAACCATATCGAAGACTATTTCCGAGACATGTTCCTACAAGAAGAGACAGACGATGCGGCAACTGCGAAAAATTCTGCATCAGAGAGAAGCATGCTGACAGAATATGTCGACGAGGACGACGTCAAAGGAACGATGAAGACCAGCGCCGACCGCCTCCCGTTGGAGTTCTTCCGCACGTACTGAATGCAATTCACGGAGATGGCGAACAAAATATTCAATGGACGTAAATTCCACCTGGGCTCACAAAGGGACAATAATCCTAATCCCTAAGAAGAAAGCTGGCCGCCACATTGAAAAAATGGCCGATTAAGTTCCTCAACGCCGACTATACAATAATAGCAAACAATCTGAAATCGGCGATGAGGAAAGTCATCAGTCCGTGCAGTACCAGGGAAAATGCACCTACAGGGACATAACAGCACAGGCAGCCACCACCAGAAGCGCAGTTGCCTTAATTCCAGTGGAATTAAAAACGGCTTTCGACAGGAGCGCCCACATATACCTCGTAGAAACACTAAGCAGACTCGGGTTTGCTCAAAAATTTATCACAAAAATACAGAAGATACTAAGTACTGCGGGATCGAAAATAACAGTCAATAGTTGGAAAACGAAACAGGTAAAACTGGACATATCCGTGAAGCAAGGCTGTCCATTGTCAACGGCTCTCTACGCTATAGCACTGAACCTGTTGCTGCGGGAACTCTCAAACGACACCAGAGGCTTCTCCCTAGGAGGCAAAGCAATGTATAGCCTACGCTGACGACCTAGGAATCTTTATTGAAGACCAGGAAGGCATTGGGCGAGTAGAAACCATCATGAACACATTCCAAAAAGTGTCACGCGCCCAAACCAACCCATGAGAAACAGTGCTACTGCCGATTGGCAATCAATGGCTCAAGCCAGACGGGCATTGGTATAAAATAGCAGGGAGCCATAAAGCCCTCGGAATGTTTATACAGCCTTGTCCGCTTAGAATGGTCGCATACAACTGGAGAGACGTGCTGCACACCATAACAGGTCTCTCCAGACAGCACGGCAACAAGAAACCAACGATCAATCAGAAAATAGGCCTGATAAACACAACGATCCTGTCGAAAGCATGGTACCTGTTGCAAACCCTAAGCATCCCGATAGAAATCGCGCTAGCAGTTACTAGCGCGCCGGCCGAAGTGGCCGTGCGGTTAAAGGCGCTGCAGTCTGGAACCGCAAGACCGCTACAGTCGCAGGTTCGAATCCTGCCTCGGGCATGGATGTTTGTGATGTCCTTAGGTTAGTTAGGTTTAACTAGTTCTAAGTTCTAGGGGACTAATGACCTCAGCAGTTGAGTCCCATAGTGCTCAGAGCCATTTGAACCATTTTGAGTTACTAGCGCAATGTACTGCCTGCTGTGGCGTCTAAATATATCCAAAGCTGCCCAAGCAACGACCTCGCTATCAACGGAGGAAGGGGGACTGGGTCTAGTGGATGTAAAGACCAAATGTGCGGCACACCTATTAAAACGAACGCTCGGCATCCAGGACAAAAACGCAGACAGCGTCATAGCCACAGAGATTGAAAGATACAATCCCCCACCAAAAGAGGCGTCGGTCGACATGGGGCACATCCCTTTCAGAATGCGACACGTCCCTACGTCAACAAAAGCTACGCCCTGAACACCGTGGCGAACACCGGCCACAGAACAGCCGAGAGAATATATTTGGCCCTCAGGGGGAAGGCGGCGAAAAACAAAATTGAAAACAAATTTCCGTAGTACAATAGGAAACAAATATGGGAAAATGTCTCCGAAAACGTGTTGCCTAAAGGTGAAAAGGAGACATGGTACAAAATAGTAAACAGGACGGTACCAACCAACCGAAAACTCTTTGCAAGTGACAAGTGTGACGTATGCGCCATGACCGACACCCTCGAGCACCGTTTCACCTGTTGGAATGCCACCAACATATGGGAAGCGTGCCAGCAGATAGTGGCCCACATCGACAGTACGGCGCTGGAAAGCATCACAGTGGATGCAATCACTGCCCCACTGGCGACTCTCTGGATCCTCGCCATGACGGCTCGCGCCACGCGCCATCGTAGCGAGGAGGCAGACCGACGACGTGGCCTTCGTGGTGGACCTCTGGGAGGAGAACAAGACGGCCCAGCAGCACAGGCGCTGCCGCGACGACTTCAGAAAGTTCCTGCAGGTTCCACTGCAGACGGCAATCGGCAGAGTCCTCCCCAACTTGTGACCCTCAGCACCTCCACCAGCCACGATACCACAATTACCACAAGAAGAAAGTGTGCTGTGAAAGTGAGTCAGTCCAACAGAAAAGATAAAGTGTTTCTCCTCTCGCCTCAAGTAGTCTAGTATTCTGAAGTGTTTCTTCTCAGTGAAATCAGTGTTACAAAGTGCTCCCCACTAAACATCTGTCATGCTCACATCCAAATCAGAGTCAAAAGTACTTATAATAATACTACCAGTGTTTTTTAAACGTGTATTTGTCAAAAAAGACAACATTTATTTCTTGTCGTGCAGTGTTGCATAGCATCCATATACACGTCATTATTTGTACTATATTGTTCAGGATACAAGCACTACTTAGCGAAAAGTGCATATTACTCATTAGATTTGAATAGTTTCTTTTATTATGTGCTTTAAAAAATTTATATTGTTTACTCACTCTCTCCTCTCTGTCTCTTATATAGCATGACATTTATTTTAGTTTAAATTTACCTTTCAGTTTGTAGTATATGTAAAAATTTTCTTTCGCTTTTGCTCCATCTTTCATGCTGATGTCTTCTCTCATACTGTCCCACCTAACAGTGGTAACTAAAGAAAGAAAACCAAACCAGCATGCAGAACGTGCCTGTGGCACGATAAAATGCATCACATACACAAATCTGAACTCATAATCAGTGATGTGGTAACGCTAGATATAAATTGTTATGCCTGTCCTGCAATGGTTTATCCACAAAAAAGACGACAAACGGCCATGGAAACAGGTTCGAGGAATAAAAATAACGGAAAAATCAAAAAAGAAAAGAATGTACAAAAAACTATAAAAACGACAGTAATGTTTATCAACTTTAGGAATAGCTTACTAGAAATAATTGTTTAAAAACGTATCGTTGTTAATAATTTATATAGATATGATTACAAAAAAAAGATCCCAGGCTCTTCTTATATTGTAACTGACTCAGTTACAATTATGTATATTAAGTTTTATGTATACTGTCTACACTGCATCAATAAGTATATTTTTAAGGTCTTGGCAAAGAGCTTGATCTTCAAGTGTATAGACACCTATCCCAGTATATCACACAC